>NW_006408781.1:838826-840560 GCF_000296735.1 Chrysochloris asiatica
GGAGTAGAAAGCCTCATCTTTCTCCCGCGGAGCAGCTGGTAGTTTCGAACCGCTGACCTTAAGGTTCGCAGCCCAATTCGTAACCACTACGCTACCCTGACTTAATCAAATATACAATCAAGATGTACTGATAATTACTATGATTGGAATATAAAAGTTGGAAACAAAGAGGAAGGATAAGTAATTGGAAAATATGCATGTGGTTGATAGAAATGACACAGGCGATCTCATGATAGAATTTTGCAAAAAAAAAAAAGAACTTATTCATTGCAAATACCTTTGTTCAAAAACATATATGGCAAATATATGCATGGAAATTGCCAAATGTAATACACAGGAATCAAACTGATTACACCTATGGGAAGAAATGAGTTTCCACTTAAAACCAAACTCATCTGTCACTTTATCGTACTGTGGTGGCTTGTGAGTTGCTGTGATTCTGAAAACTATGTCACTAGTATTTTAAATACCAGCATGATCACCCATGGTGGACAGGTTTCAGAGGAACTTGCAGACAAAGACAGATGATAAAGAAACAGTGACGAACTACTTCCGCATATTTAGTCAATGAAAACCTATGAATAGCAGAGAAACACTGTCAGACGTACTGCCAGAAAATGAGTCCCTCAGATTGGAAGGCACTCAAAATGCGACTGGGGAAGAGCTGCCTCCTCAAAGTAGAGTCGACTGTGATGACGCGAATGGAGTAAAGCCCATGGGAGAAAAGCCCGTGGGACCTTCATTTGCTGATGGGGCACAACTCAAAATGAAGAGAATCAGCTGTAAACATCTATTGAAAATTAGAACATGGAATGTACAAAGAATGAATCTAGGAAAATTGGAAGTTGTCAAAAATGAAATGGAACGCATAAATATTGATCTCTTAGGCATCAGTGAGCTGAAATGGACTGATATTGGCCATTCTGAATTTGACAACCACATGGTTTACTATGCTGGGAATGACAAATTGAAGAGGAATTGTGTTGCATTCAATGGCATAAAGAACATATCCAGATCAGTCATGAGGTACAATGCTGCTGTGATAAGATAATATCCATGAGCCTACAGGGAAGCCCAGTTAATACCATTATTATTCAAATTTATGCACCAACCACTAGAGCAACTGAGGATGAATAGAAGAATTCTACCAACTTCTTCAATCTGAAATTGACCAAACATGCAATCAAGATGTATTGATCATTACCAGTGATTGGAATGCACAGAGGAAGGATCAGTAATTGGAAAATATGGCCTTGGTGATAGAAATGATGCTGGAAAACGCATGATAGAATTCTGCAAAACCAATGATTTGTTCATTTTAAATACCTTCTTTAGACAGCATAAAAGATGACTATACACATGGACCTCACCAGATGTAATACACAGAAATTAAATTGACTACATCTGCGGAAAGCGACGATGATAAAGCTCCATAGCATCAGTCAAAACAAGGCCAGGGGCAGACTGCAGAACAGACCATCAATTACTCATATGCAAATTCAAACTGAAGCTGAAAAAAATAAAAACAAGTCCACGAAAGCCAAAATATGACCTTGAATACATTCCACCTGATTTTAGAGATCATCTGAAGAACATATTTGATACATTAAACAATAAAGAGGGAAGACCAGAAGAGTTGTGGGATGACATAAAGAACATCATACATGAAGAAAGCAAAAAGTCATTAAGAAGACAAGAAAGAAGGAAAAGGTCAAAATGGATGTCAGAAGAGAC
>NW_006408781.1:858763-861418 GCF_000296735.1 Chrysochloris asiatica
CTCATTTCCAGAATATACAGGAAACTGCAACACCTCTACAAGAAAAAGACAAATAACCCAATTAAAAAGTGGGCACAGGATATGAATAGACACTTTACTAAGGAAGAGATCAGGGCAATCAACAAACATATAAAGAAATGCTCACGATCACTAGCCATTAGAGAGATACAAATCAAAACAACAAAATGGTATCATCTCACACCAACAATAACAGCAAAGATGAAAAATGGAGAAGACAATAAATGCTGGTGGGGATGTGGAGAGACTGGACACTCTTGCATAGCTGGTGGGATTGCAAAATGGTCCAACCTCTCTGGAAAACAACATGGCGTTTCCTCAGAAGGTTGAAAATAGAAATACCTTATGATCCAGCAATCCCTCTACTCGGTATTTACCCACAAGGAAAACGAGCCACAACACGAGAAGATATACACACACCAATGTTTATAGCAGCAGAAGATACATACACACCAATGTTTGGAGCAGCACTATTTACAATAGCAAAAAGATGAAGACAGTCAAAGTGCCCATCTACTGAAGAATGGATAAACAAATTGTGGTACATACACACAATGTAATATTGTGCTACATTGAAGAATAACAAGGAAGTGGTAAGTCACCGCATAACATGGATGAACCTTGAGGACATTATGCTGAGTGGAATTAGTCAGTCACAAAAAGAGAAATACTGCATAGGACCACTACTGTAAAAGACTAAGAAAAAGAAATTATACTAAAAGGGGGTAGGGGGCAGTCTTTGTTGGTTGCTGGGAAGTTGGTGATGTGTGGGGGGAAAGGGGGAGGGCGGAACGCAGGGTGGGGATTGGGCACAGAAGAGCTTGGGTGCTAGGGAGGGGGGCAATATACAGGGAGGGAGAGGGAAGTGGAGAAACGGGGCAGATGGGGGCAGATGGGAGAATAATTGGGCATGTTCAAAAGGGCTAAATGGGACAGAGATAAAGGATGATATATGCACAGCCTTGGAATGGCAAGACTCTGAGATACTGGGATTGAGTCATGGTTGGAATGGGGGCGGGGGAAATCATGTTAAGATGCTTGACTGGTTTTATTGTTAGTTTGTTTGAATCTTGGTTTCCCTTGCATTATAATATAGAGTAGACACTGGAGAGGGAGAGAAAGGAACAGTCAGAAACACCACACTAGAAGGCTTGTAAGTCCGTCTTCTGCCTATGACTGATTGGAATACCTAAAATGGGGCTACAGTGTACCCAATGAACGAGGCTTCTTGCGGAGCTTTTCCAATACATAAAACTATAGGTAGAAACCAGAACCACATCCAGATTTCCAGAGATGAGAAATCTCCACTTGAAAGGATGAGCAGACCAGCCTAGAGCGGCTAGAAGAATAAAGATACCTCTTGAAAGAAAGACCTGCAGGAAAAATGGAGGCAGATGGACTGTTACTACAAGAATAAACAAATCGCTTCGCAAGGAAACATCAAGGCAAGTGGCCAAGTCCTCTCAACGCAATCCCCCTTCCAAGACTAAGACTCAATGAAATTGCACGCTCTGATTGGTGACCACACACATCACCGATGGGGGGAAGTGGGGTAAAAGCAGCAATGAAGTGGCAAGCTAAGCCCTACAAAGTTCAGTGGACTTCTATGGACCCAGTAGGGGACCTGATTGGCAGGCAGTGTGAGGAGGCCTGGGCACTCTTGGGCCCAGAGTCAGTGGCGTGGCCACAGAGGACTCAAGAGGAGAGCGGAGCTACCAGCCGACGGGAAGTGAGGGCATGTGCACAGGAGCACCCACACTTGCAGATGATACCCCCGTGACCTGGACCGGATGACTGGATGATCGGAGCTCAACCAGGAGAGGAAAGAAGAGGGGGGGAAAAAAAAAAAAACTACTAGACCTCACTGTAAGATTCAGCAAAGTGGCAGGGTATAAAATTAGCACCCAAAAATCAATTGGATTCCTCTATACCAAAAACGACAGCATTGAAAAGGACGTTAGTAAAGCAATACCATTTACAATAGCTACCCAAAGTATGAAATATCTAGGAATAAACGTAACCAGAGAAACAAAGGACTTATACAAAGTAAACTACAAAACGCTACTGCAAGAAACCAAAAAAGACCTACAAAAACGAAAGAATGTACCATGCTCCTGGATAGCAGGATTTAACATTGTGAAAATGTCAATACGCTCAAAGCAATTTACACATATAATGCAACACATTGATGACAATTAGGATTGCATATGTTTCAATAAAGGAGCTGTGGTAGCATAGTTTTTAGAGTTGGGCTGCTAACCTGAGGGTCCGTGGTTCAAAAGTACCAGCTGTTCCATGGGAGAAAGATGAGGCTTTCTGCTCCTGTAAAGATTTACAGCCTCAGATACCCTATGAAGGGATGTTATGAGCTATAACCAACTCCAAGGCATACCACTACTATCAGATTTCAGTAGAATGGTGTATTCTGGCTGTGGGTATGTGAAAAATACATTCAATAATGGATAATCTTATAATTTATAATCTTATAAAATCTGTGTTACAAGAATTACAGCTAGAATGCTCCTTCTAGGATGGCCAGACGTCTACTTTCATATTTTGGACATATTATCAAGAGAGACCAGTCTCTGGAGAAGGACATTCCACTTGGTCTAGTGGAGGGTCAGTGAAAAAGAGAAA
>NW_006408781.1:861518-873782 GCF_000296735.1 Chrysochloris asiatica
AAAAAAAAAAAAAAAGAACAAGATTATTGGTTAGAAAGAAATCGGCAGAACCCTATGACTATGGTCCTTGGTTACCTTTCAAGTCTGGAACTAAACTCATCCCTGTGGCTTTATTTTCAGCCAAGCAATAGATAGCATGATCAACACTAGTGTGAGGTACGCATCCCACAGAATGCTCAACATTCCAGATCAAAGGGGCAGCATTTACCAAAGGACAAAATTCAGAAAGGTTGGGAAAGAAGGAGGAATGGAAACAAAAAATGCAGGGACTGCATAAGGCAACACTGAAGAGATTTCAATCACTGAGCTGAAATTAACTGTATCATTTGTTGGATGGAAAGCTGATGATCTGCTCTACAATCCTTCTCAGTAATTGAATCCTTCAATTCAAAATAAAAAGTTAACGGAAGTATTTTCTCTCATGCTGTGGGGTTTAGCCTCACTTTCTTGATAGTGTTATAACACTTTTAAATTTGTTATAATTTATACCAATTACATTTTTTTCTTTTTTTGGTGTCAAGCTAAGAAACCAATGTTTAACTCAAGATCAAGAAGGTATGTTTTCTTGTAAGAATTTAATAGTTTTAGCATTTATACTTATGGTTTTTGTCCATTTGAGTTGATTTTTGTATATGGTGTGAGACAGGTTTCTGCAGAGCTTCCAGACTAAGAAGGAGAGACAGGCAACATCTGAATGGATAGTACTGAGAACTTTTAGAATAGCAGTAGAACATTGTCTGATATACTGCCAGAAGATGAGTCCTTCAAGTTGGAACACACTCTAAATACAACTGTGAAAGAGCTGCTCCCTTAAAGCAGAGTTGACCATAATAACATAACTGGAGCAAAGCTTTCGAGATCTTCATCTGCTGATGGGGCACAACTCAAAAGGAGGAGAAACAGCTGCAAATATCCATTAATAAGTGGAACATGGAGTGTACAAAGTATGGATCTAGGAAAGTTGGAAGTGGTCAAAAATGAAATGGAACACATAAAAAATGATATCTTAGGCATTAGTGAACTGAAATAGACTGGTATTAGCCACAATGAATTACACAAGTACATCTCTTACTACGCCAGGGAAGGCAAATTCAACAGGAATGGCATGACGTTCATTGTCAAAAAGAGCATTTCAAGATCTGAAGTACAATACTGTCTGTGACAGGATAAGATTTATATGCCTACAATGAAGACAAGTTAATACATTATTCATATTTACATACCAACAATGATGAAATTGAATTCTACCAACTTGAAGAATTTTAGTCTGAAATTGATCAAATATGTAATAAAGATGCATTTATAATTACTGATAATTGGAATACAAAAGTTGAAAACAGCAGTAATTAGAGGATATGGCCTTGGTGATGCTACAGATCACATGATAGGATTTTGCAAGACCAATGACTTGCCCATTGAAAATGTGTTTAACAAAACAGTGACTTACACCAAACCATTCCTCTCATCCTCTCTATTCAAATGGTTCGATAATTCATTGCAGTGGCCACACACAACTCAGTAAACGCAATCACAGCAATGAGGTTTATTAGAGAAGTTAACTGATTACAATTCCAGGTCAGAAATGTTTAAGGCACAGTTCTTCCAGTGAAGACAGTCTATCCTCAGCCATGCGCACCGGCAGCCCTCTCTCTGCCCCACCAATGTTACAAAGCTCTTTCAGCACTGCTGATAAATGCCCACAGGACACATTGTTCCACCATAAATCTCAGACTGAAAGCAGTAAACTCCGTGAGTCAGCAAACCTAACTCCCCCAATTAAGTGCCCGGAGGCACCCCATTCTACAAGCAAGCGTTCTATCCAAAGTCATTGTGCTTTACTTTCCCTGTGGGCTGAAAAGCCCATCACTCTGTCTCGTGTCTGTTTCTAAGTTCTGCTGCTGGTGCTCCTTTGCTAGTGTCATAGTTTTCTGTCTCTGGGATGAGGAGGTTCAATGCACAAGGACCTCAGCGTCTAAATGATGTACTCCACTTCTGACTCTTCGTCCTTGATGGTAGTGAGAACCCCCTCCTACTTCTGAGATGGCTCAGTTTATATCCATACTACAGTTTCAAAGCTTTACAATTACAATGTAATTGTTAACATCCACAACTGAATCATGTCATCCTAACAGTATCTTTTCTCACCTTCTCTTACCCAGACTCATCAGGAAAAAAGTCATTTTAGTGGGAGCTACAAAAACTAAGGGTACAACTTAGACACTGGCTACCCAAAATTGGGGGGGGGGGGAGCTAAAAGGCATGAAGTGACTGGCTTACAAGCTTTCAAGAGGGAGCTTAGTTTCAGAGGGTAGGTGGGAAGGTAGTATCTTCACTGAGTGGTTTCTAACCTGTCTGGACAGGACTGGTGAAAGGAGATGGGGATAAGATTCTTGGTGGCACAGTAGTGAATAGTTGCTATCAGGACTGACTGTGAGGGTTGGAAATGTAAAGGTACACGTTTTGTAACAAAAGGTAAGGAGTGGCTGATCTTGCAGTCCAGGAGCGGAGGACCCTGGGCCCATAAGAGAGAAGAGCAGAGTGTAGGACCCTATCCAGAGAAGCAGGGACACCAGAGATGGAGGCAGAGAGGATGACGTGGAGATGGAGCGGCTGGGGACTCTAGACTCTGGGAGGGAGCAGGGCTGTGTGTTGATGGCCAGGGGGCAGCTTTACAGGATGTTTGGCTGTTTGATGATGCATGCAGGGAACTGTAATCATTGCAATCAAACAAAATAAGATAAGATGAATGTAAAGCTAATGTTCTCCCATGTAAATTATCACATAATTCACAATGAAAACTTAAAAATTAAAAAACCCTGAGGGTAGAAGAGACATATTAAATAATTCACTACACCACACCTTTTTTTCAACCTTGCAAAAGGTAACTAAAAGAGAGCCGAAGTCACTATCAGGTGAAGTAAACTTTAAGACACAAAGTTTTATTGAACACTGGAATATTTTATAATGAAAACAGGGTCAGTCTATCAGGAAGATAAAACAGTAATAAATGTATGTATCTAATAGCCCCTAAAAAGGAGCTCTGGTAGCGTAGTGGTTACGAATCGGGCTGCGAACCTTAAGGTCAGCGGTTCGAAACTACCAGCTGCTCCGCGGGAGAAAGATGAGGCTTTCTACTCCCATAAAGATTTATACCCTCGGAAACCCTGTACAGGGTCGCTATGGGTCGGAACCGACTCGATGGCACATAACAACAACAACAACACAATAGCCCCTAAAATACACAGGCCAATACCTGACAGAATAGACATTTAACAATAATAGGTGGAGACTTAAAAATTAAACCACTCTCAATAATGGCTAATTATAGTTAGGCAAAAGACCAACAAGGAAGTAAACGATGTAAACAATATTATAAACTAAACCTAATTGACATTTATAGAACACTCAGCAATGGCTGAATGTACATTCCTCTTAAGTGAACAAGGATCATTCTTCAATATAGGCCATATACTAGGCCATAAACATGTCTCTATTAATTGTAAAGTATTACAGTCATACAAAATAGATTCTGTTAAAACAATGCAATAAAATTATAAGGCAGTAATAGCATGTGTTATGTAATGGTGTAGCATTGTACAATCAGCACTCGACTGTGAGGTTCAGGTGTTGTTTGAAAAAAGCTGTAGTGTACTGAATTATTTAATATGTCTCCTCTACCCTTAGGGGTTTTTTAGGACCTTGTGCATTGATAGCAAAGATAGCATATAGTAGGTAAAAGTAGTTTCTTTTAGTTTTTGTTTTTTAACCTTGCCAATTTCTGTCGTTTAATGACAGTATTTAACCATTTCTGGAGTCCTGGTATGGTACTGTAAGATAAGCACTGGACCGCATGGTTGGTTTGAATTGCAAGGTACGCAGTTTAAACTCCCCAGCACTCCTTGGAAACCCTATACAGGGTCGCTATGAGAACCAACTCAACGGCACTTTAAAACAAGATTTAACCATTTACATGCAATAAAATTACTGATCATGTAGGATTTGTACTTGTCATTTAGCTCTTCCATATGTCTATGTCACATTTCCTCTATCTATTATTGCTTTCTTTTGTAATTAATGGGCATTTTCTAGTGTACCATTTTCATTTCCTTGTCATTTTTTTTTTACATTTCCTTGGGAGTTATTTTCTTACTGGTTACCCTGAGAATTATACCACTTAGAATCTTAACCTACAATGTAGTTTGTTAACTTATAATTCAGATTATAACTAATTTAATATCAATAACTTAAAACCAAACTACATCACTGCTATCAAGTCAATTTTAACTCATAAAGACCCTGTATAGGATTTCCCAGCTTGTAAATCTTTACAGGAGCAAAACACTTCATCTTTTTCCCAAGGAGCAGTTGGTGGGTTTGCACAGACGACTTTGCGATTAACAGTCTAATGCATATCCTACAGCACTCCCAGGGCTGTAGGAAAATTAATGTCAATTTGCTATTGTTGTTGTTAAGTGCCATCCAGTCGATTCCGAACCACAGTGACCCATACAGGGTTTCTGATGAGCAGATGGTTTGAACCGCCAACCTTGTGGTTCAAACTGACCTTGTGGTCCAGCACATTATCCTGCAGCACCACAATTTGTTGCTGTTTTTAAGTGCCGTCCGGTCAGCTCCCACTCAATATCATAATCTTCCTCCTCTCACCTGAGGGCTATTTTGTTGTTGTTGTTACAAGTGCCATCGAGTCGGTACCGACCCATAGTGACCTTATGCACAGCAGAACTAAACACTGATCGATCCTGGGCCAACCTCACTACTGTTGCCACACTTGAGTCCATCAATGCTGTCACTTGGCCAATCCATCTTGTTGGGGGGGTCTTCCTCTTTTTATCTGACCCTCCCACCTTACCAAACATGGTATCCTTCTCCAGCGTCTGGTCCCTCCTGACAATATGTCCAAAGTATGAGAGATGAAGTTTGGCCATCTTGGCCTCCAAGGAGCACTACTGGTTCTTTTGGCAGCCAATGGCACCTTCAATATTCACCTTCAACACTGTAACTCAAAAGCATCAATTCTTCTATGGTCTTCCTTATTCACTGTCCAGCTTTCGCATGTGTATGAGGTGATTGAAAATACCATGGCTTGGGTCAGGCGCACCTTAGTCCTCAAGTTGACATCTTTGCTTTTCAACATTTTAAAAAGGTCTTGCGCAGCAGATTTGCCTAATGCAATCCGTCATTTGATTTCTTGACTGCTGCTTCAGTGAGTGTTGACATTTGATCCAAGAAAAATGAAGTCCTTGACAACTTCAATCTTCTCTCTGTTGATAAGAATATTGTTTATTGGTCCAGTGGTGAGGATTTTTGTTATCTTTACATTGAGATGTAATCCACACCAAAGGCTGTGGTCTTTGATCTTCATCAGTAAATGTTTTAAGTCCTCTTCACTTTCAGCAAGAAAGGTTGTATCATCTGCATATTGCAGGTTGTTAATGAGTCTTCCTCCAATCCTGATGCCACGTTTTACTTCATAGAACCCAGCTTTTCGGATTATTTGGTCAGCATACAGGTTGAATAAGTATGGTGAAAGAATACAGAGGGCTATTAGTGTCATTCAAATTACACTGTTTCATAATTCCATCAACACAGTTTTATACTTAATGCTTTATGTAGTTGTCTTTTAAATCAAATAGGAGAAAAACAAAACCACATTGATGCAATCTCTTACACTTCCTTATGTAGTTATCTTTATCAGGGCTCATTACTCATTGTAGGCACTGTTTCTTTCTCCCTTCCTTCCTCCAAACCCTCCCTCCCGCCTTTAATTTCTCTTATTTTTTGAAGATCGTTTTACTGGATATAGAATTCTAAGCTCACAGTCTTATTCTGTTATCATTTTGAATATAACATCCCATGGTCTTCTGGTCTCCACGGTTCTAATAAGAATTGTCAGTTACTCTAACTGTGAATCCCTTGTACTTAGTGAATAATTTTTCTCCTGTTGCTTTAAAGATTCTCTTCGTCTTTCAATAGTTTGACAATGATATATGTAAGTGTGGACTTCCTTGAACTTATCCAACTTGGGAGTTCACTAAGCTTCTTAGATGTGCAGATTAGCATTCTTCAGCAAATTTGGGGAGATTTTAGCCATTTGTTTTTCAAACATTTTTTTCTATCCCCTTTTTATTATCTCCTTCTGTGGCTCCTAATTTATAGCTGTTGGTGTGTGTGATGATGCCTTACAGGTATCTTAGACTTTGTTCAGGTTCCTTATTCTTTTTTTTTTTTTTTTTTTCGGCTTCTCAGATTGTTGTTGTTGTTGTTGTTATGTGCCGTGGGGTCGGTTCCGACTCATAGCGACCCTACACAAGGTTTCCGAGGCTATAAATCTTTACGGGAGCAGACCGCCTCATCTTTCTCCCGCGGAACCACTGGCAGTTTCGAACTGCTGACCTTGCGGCTCGCAGCCCAATTCATAACCACTATGCTACCAGAGCTCCTTTGGATCATTGTAATCCATCTTCAAGTTCTCTGATTCTTTCTTCTGCCAGCATCCATCTTATTGAGCCCACTAGTGAATTCTTCATTATTGTACTTTTTAATTCTACAGTATCTATTTGGTTCATTTAAAAATAATTTCCATCTCCTTGTTGACATTCTCTATTTGATGAGACATCATTATCATACTTTCCTTTCATTATTTAGTCATGGTTTTCTTTAATTGTTTGAATATATTTATAATAAGTAGTTTTTTGCTGAGTAAATAGAACATGTGGGCCCCCTTGGGGACAATTTCTATTTGGGCCCCTCCTCACTGTATATGGGTCATACTTTTGTGTTTCTTTGTATGCGTCATAATTTTTGTTGTTGTTGAAGGACATTTTAATAATGTGGCAATTCTGGAATCAGATCTCACCCACCCACCGACCAACAACTCAGAATTTTGCTGTTATTGTTGCTTTTGTCATCTTTGTGGTTAACTGACTTTCCTGGACTAATTCTATGGGGTCCGTAATCCCTATAGTGGGAGGTTACTGAAGTCTCTGCTTTATGAAGGTCAGCTAAAGATTCAGCAAAGATTTCTTTAAAATGCTTGTAGTACATCTTTCCAACTTTACTGAGGGTCTCTCTGTGGGGTAAGTCTTCAGCACTAAAGCACTTCAAATTCTACCTTTGCTTTAATTTACTGCTTTCCCAGGGCCTCAAGGTCAGCCAGAGGTGAGAGACTGGGACCCTCTCCAGTCTTTCCTGGGAATGCACACAGCCTTCTAATTCCCTAGGAATATGTCAGATTTTTTCAAAATCCTTGTTAGACATGTCAGTCTCCACATTTTCTGGTTTTGGCCAAGTTCTTATTTGTCCTAACTGGGCGTCTCCCTCCGCCCCCCTCAATAGTTATAATCTGAAACGATTACCACTGACTGTTTTTGATAAATTCTGCGAGATAGGACTTTTCCCACAAAATAAGCTTGAACTCCAAATCGGGTCAAGTAATAATAATGCCCTACAAATGGGGCTTTCCCAGGTAGCTGCAAGATAGGTCAAATAAGGGCAATGCTCTAGGGATGGGCCTTTTTGAGAGCTCCAAACCCAATTGGCTCCCTCCATTGGCTGTAATACTGCTGGTTTCCAGAGCTGAGGAGCAGCAGATGGGAGTAGTTTAAATCATGCACAGACTTTACTGTTCTTATCGAGACTCAGCAGTTTTTCCTGAATAAACACTCCTCAGATTGCTGGAAGCCTTTGGTTAATTTCAGAAAATCTGAAAGGAAAAAAAAAAATCACTTGGACATTTTTGCCAGTGTTTTTGTTGCTTCTTTGGCACAATTAATTCACCCTTAGCAGATTTTGAAGGCTTAGCTAAAAAAAAGAATGAGTTCCTATTTACACTTCTAATAAATTCTTTAGTACACACCTGGCTTTAGGCATACAAACTCAACGTGACTATGAACGAAAGGTTTCATCCAAGTTAAAGAACTTTAAAATTCTGTTTAAATTTAAGAACCCTGGATCATCATCACCTGAGTTGGATTCTCACCCTCTAAGCCGGAAAACTCCATCTTCCTAACTTACAGGCAGACTTGCATCTAAAACAACTGAAGGATAGCTCAATTAGTTTTATTTTTAGCTTTTATTAATTATTAGTTTGTTTTTTTGTGTGTGTTTTGAAAGAAAAAACCTGCTTTTAGAGTCCTGGGAAAGAATCATAAAAGTAAGGCAGGAAGAATGTGAAGAGAGCCATCTACAAACCTATCATCTAGTGACAATACAGACTCAGCACGGTCAGCACAGAAGAACAATGGATCCGGAACCAGACAAGTCTATGTTCCAATTCCAGCTTCTTCCGTTACTCAGCAGTGTGGCAGTCAGCAAGACACACACCTCTTTGTCCCTCAGCTGTTTTATCTATGAAATGGGATAGTGATTATTTTACAGGCTGCTAATAAGTTTAAATGGACTCCTGGTGTAGCGCGTGGATCAGCACTAGACCGCAAATCACAGTGTCATAAGTTCAAACCCACAAGTAGCTCCTCGGAAACCCTATATAGGGTTAGCTACAAGTAGATTTCAACTCAAAGGTACTTAACACAACACACACACAAATAGCTTAAATAACAACAGATGTGAGAGTGCTCTGGTAGCATAGTGGTTACGAGTCGGGCTGCTAACCCCAAGGTCAGCTGTGTGAAACTACCAGCCATTCCAGGAGAGAAAGATTAAAGATTTATAATCCTGGAAAGATTTTCAACCAAAAGAAAAGTCTGATTGCTACTTTGTTGGCACATAACCACCACCACCACTCACAAATACACTGAAAAAGTCAAGAACATAATAATAAAAACAAAAGTCACAAATTCCAGATACAAAGCTATCTAAAAACATTTAGCTTCAGACTTACCTTCCTGGTGGTGGTGGTGTGCTATGGAGTCGGTTCTGACCCTTAGTGACCCTGCATAGGGTTTCCAAGGCTGCAAATCTTTACGGGAGCAGAAAGCCTCATCTTTCTCCCATGAAACTGCTGGTAGTTTCGAATTAGCTGACCTTGAGGTTAGCAGCCCGACTTGTAACCACTACGCTACCAGAGCTGCTTGATTACCTTCTGTGTTGTTGTTGTTGCTGTTAGGTGCCATCGAGTCGATACTGACCCATAGCTTCCTGTTGTTGTTGTTTGTTGTTAAGTGCCGTCGAGTCGGGTCCGACCCATAGCTTCCTAGAGGAGATTAAATTAGGACCAGTATATCGTACACTGGTGGTGTAGTGGGTTACAGGTAGGGCTATTAACACATAATAGTGCAAATCCACCAGTTGTTTTGCAGAAAAAGATGAGACTTTCTGTTCCCATGAAGATTTACAGTCTCAGAAACCCTATACAGTGTTGCTATGAGTTGGAACCACCTCGACAGCACACAAAAAAATTATCTTATTTAAAGTTAGAATGCAATACATTTTATGCATAAAATTTTAGATAATATATATGACAGCAAACAGCCGAGTTTCTGCCACATGAAATATACTCAGTACTGTCACATGAATGTGATGTTGAAATCTAGAATAAAACTCAGTAAAATATAATAAAAGCAAGTTTTGATACCTAAAATACCAAACTTCACTTATCTAGAAAAATCATTCATGTGAAACACCATCTTTCAAAACATTGTGGAAAACACAAGATTTCACACTACATTTTAAAAAAAGCAAGCTCTGTTTATGCTTTCCTCTTTTTGACTGTTTTCCCTTACATAAGGGATGACATAATGCCATGTTGGCTATAAGATGATTTTTCCAAAAACAGAAAACTTCAGACAAATCAGAAGCAGGTACTCAGTCTATCAGACCAATTTAGACTCAACGATACTTTAAACTTTCCAATTATTTTGAGCCCTATCGCTCTGGTTCTTTAGATCTAACTGCAGTTTCCTTAGGGTCTCTAACCACATTCTCTGCAAAGGTCCAATTCCATGTCCCAGAGGGCACCATTAACTCTGGCAGCAAATCTCCCATCTGTTTACCATCCAAATCTCAATAACTCAACCAAAAGAAAAGTCTGATTGCTATGTTGTTGACATCTGAACTTAAAAAAAAAAAAAAAAACACCAGTGACTGTGTCCCATCAATGTTAAATAAATAATAGCTAATGTTTATGGGGCATTTATAATGCACCAGGCACTATTCTAAATCCTAAACACAGATTACATAATATAATCCTCATAACATCTGTATGAGGTAGGTACTGATTTAATTCCCATGTTTTTGGATGAGAAACTTGGCCAAAGTTAAAAAAAACAAAACCTGTCCAAGATCACAGAGCTAGTCAACTGTACAGCCAGGATTTAAATGCAAGCAAGTATTATCACAGGGCCAACTTTTAAAGTATTAAGTCTGTAGGGAAGTTCTTCATCTCAATTCCATCCTTCTTAACTCAGTAAACACAAAGTGCAGTTTTGAAGGAAATGAATGTCTTGATGTAGAACTGTTCTCCTCTGACACAAACATTGCAAACCCTGCCTGTCCTAATCTCCCTAGGTCCCGAGAAACCTGAGCATTTGCCTCAACCCCACTCCAAAGCTGCCAGAAAGAAGAGGGCAAAGGGAGAGCTAGAAAGACAAAAGAAAGAAAAAAGCAAGACAAAAACTACACTCATAAAGACATGGAAAGAATGTTTGAAACAGTATAATATATATCTAATGATATAAACAGGTTAGCCAAGCTTGAACAATGGCAAGAAAACAACCATAATTTTTCTATTACAAAAAAAAAAAAAAAGTATACCCAGGAAGATGGTGGACTAGGCAAAAAGGTTGTGTAGACCTTCTGCAGTAATGATAGGGAAAACTGGATGAGACAGGTGCAGAGTATAGTCCCAGAACTCTGAGCTTCAGATGAAGGTATTATAGAGACATGGACTAAGTGCTTACTGGAAGAGAAAGCTGAACAGATGCAGTGAAAGACAGGGTGACTCCTGAGCTGTGGTGGCCAACCAGACCTGCCACAGCCATCTTCAGCATTTGAGAGTTGCTTCAGAGACAAGGGAATATGTTCACATTGCAGAAAATATTACCTGGAGTTCACAGAGAAAAAAAGTATGAATTTTTGTTTTTTCTTGTTCCTCACATTCCCCTGGCGACCAGAGGTAACGCCAGCCTCCACCAGTATACACCTCCAAGGACATTCCTGCTTTCCAGGCAGTCAGAACTACACAGAGATGAACACCAAGGTTGTGAACCCCAAGGTTGTGAACCCCACTGAAGAGGAAAGAGCTATCTGCAAAAACCTCACTTATGTGAAAACCTGCCCCAAATCTGCAACATTGGCCCAGACCAGCGCTGGACTAGCTCTCACTAGAAGTGGCTGAATGGATGTGGGGGTAGAGGAAAAAAAGAAGAATGATCTGTGCATACTGGAAAGATGCAGAGACACCATCTTGAACGTTCTCAGGTGGCTGTGAAGCCAAGAAGCCAGTATGTGGCACAGAAAGACACTGCCAGTTTTTCCCTTCATCTTTCTTCATTACTATTTTATTTTTTCACTTATGTTTACTGGTTTGGTTGTTTGCTTTCCTTGTCTCTTGTCTGTGCATTTTCTCTTCCTGCCTCATCCTACAGGAGACAGCAACTACCACCATTGAGCCCAGGAACGGACGTATCCTCTACAACCCCACTAATTGGGCAGAGTTAATATAAGCTGCTACACACCAGATCAATGAAAACAACCAATGTCACCTAAATCCACCCTCAATTGAACTGCAAAAATACTGAACACCCAAAAGGAGACAGTAAGTGAAAGTCTCAGAATACACCAACATGAGTTCGAGCATATTCCATAGACTCCTGTTGACCTGGATATGAGCAAGAAAAGAGGCAGGGCTGGTTAGTCCAAAGTGTAGTGACACATGGGGACTCCTGAGCCCATGGATTAAGGACATAGCCACAGAGGGCTAGAGCTGAGAGTGAAGCATCCAGCTGGTATAAAGTAAGGAGAGATGCACAAGAACACCCAAACTTGCAGATAGTACCCATTTGACCTAGCCACAATGGCTTGATACTCAGAACTCAACTAGAGGAAGATTTAAAAAAAAAAAAAAATTGATAAGAGAAATGAGGGTAAATTCCTACAATTTGATGAACTTGACTCATGGATGTAGTAGCTCAAAACACCAACAGAGAGGGAAGGAATTTTCATATCAAGTATTAATCCTATATCCTCTGTACACAGGGTAGATAGGGATGGGCAACTTACACACTGGCTATCTAAAATGAGGGGACAATAAAGGCATGAAGTGACTGGCTTACAAGGTTTCAAGAG
>NW_006408781.1:873882-875224 GCF_000296735.1 Chrysochloris asiatica
GAGGCGGGGCTTGATGGCAGCTAAGGTAGAGGTGCAATGAGGTTCGCCATCAGCAATACCGCAGAATACCAGTCAAAGCAGATTCAGGGCAGAGCTCCAAAACTCGAAACCACAAGACAGGAATACTTAAAAGATTTGAAGGCTTATAGCTAGTGGAACTTTAGCAAAAATAAGAAATAATGAACTTTCAAATCTGCCGGGGTCGGCAGCCTGGAGCCAACAACCTGGGTAACACCAAACGGCAAAATCAAGCGGGGTAGCAGACACACCATGGAAAAACACCACGGGAACCTCGGAGCAAAGGTGGACAATACACTTTGTCGGGTTTGCTTTGTTCTGATTTTCTTTTGTTTGGGTATCTGTTCATTGCCCCCCCACTGTTTGCACACCTCCATTCTGGTGACTAAAGGAGGTGCCTGAGCGAGTGTACTCCCCCACCCTTACCACTGATGGGTTCTTCTGCCACACATGCATTCAGATACTCTCAACCCAAAGGCCAGCATTGAACTATCTTGTTTTTAAATACGGAAAAGCCAGAAAAGGGGCATGGAGAGGAACAGAGAGTTTAAAAACAAAACAGGCCGAAAATTCAATTCAATTCAATTAAACAACCAACAGTGGCATCTTGAAATCTCTCAGGCAGCTCTGAAGGGAAGAAACTGAAAGAGGACATTAAAATCATACTCATATTAGGCTACAGTTTTTTGTTTTTCTTTTCTCTTCTCTTCCTCCTCTCCCTTTTCTGTGATTATAGACTACACTATCCAATCTAGATTTTTGCTCTTCTTGTTGTGGTTTTTTGTTGTTTTGGGTTTTTTTGTTTTCGTTTTTGCTGTGGCTGTTTTGCTGTTTTATGCTGCTTCTTCTAACTTTGGGGGACTCTTTCTATCCATATATTACCCAAGAAGAGACATCAACTGCTGCTATATAGTCTACAATCATACGCTATAAAATACTAAAATCCAAGTTAGAAACATTACAAACTGCCAAATACCAGGGAGGCAGACAACACCTGTGAAAGTTACTCTGACTTAAACATTAAGAAGAGTGAAAAGGGAAGCCCACATCCTGATCACATCTACCTGGAGGCAATCAGAGGCATAAAAAAAATACCAAAACACTTACTCAATTAAGTAGTAAGGCCACAGATAAACAATAAACATGTCCAAAAAGCAAAACCAGATGACCATATCAACACATGGCCAGAAACAAGATAGAATGTCTGAGTAAAATGACCTAGAGGTAGACCTGGACCCCATTCTGGAAGGAGGGCAGGCCTTGGAAATGCCTGAGAAGGAATTCAGAAAAATGATTATAAAATGTTTCAAAACACTTTACAATG
>NW_006408781.1:884146-920932 GCF_000296735.1 Chrysochloris asiatica
CACAGACTTTGGTATGATTGCATCTCAATGTAAAGAAAATAAAAATCCTCACCACTGGACCAATAAACAACATTCTTATCAATGGAGAAAAGATTGAAATTGTCAAGGACTTCATTCTTCTTAGATTAACCATCAACACTCATGGAAGCAGCAGTCAAGAAATCAGACGACGTATTGCATTAGGCAAATCGGCTTCACAAGACCTTTCAAAAGTGTTGAAGAGCAAAGATGTCAGATTGAGGACTAAGGTGCACTTGACCCAAGCCATGGTATTTTCAATAACCTCATATGCATGTGAAATCTGGTCAGTGAATAAGGAAGACCATAGAAGAATTGATGTTTTTGAGTTACGGTATTGGAAGAGAATATTGAAAGTTCCATGGGCTGCCAAAAGAACCAACCGATCTGTGTAGGAAGAAGTGCAGCCAGAGTGCTCCTTGGAGACCAGGATGGGCATATTGTCAGGAAGGACTATTCACTGGAGAAGGATATGACGTTTGCTAAGGTGTAGGGTTAGAGAAAAAGAAGAAGAATCCCAGCGAGATGGATTGGCAAAGTGGCAGCATCAATGGGCTCAAGCATGGCAACAATTGTGAGGTTGGCCCAGGACCAGGCAGTGTTTTGTTCTGTTGTGCACAGGGTCTCTATGAGTCGGTACCAACTCGATGGCACGTAACAACAATAACAAATAAATGACAGAAAAATCAAGGAAAACAAGTAAGAATTCACAAAAGGACTACAGGAACAATCAAACAAAAGAGATAAAGGATTGAAGATAATAAAAAACCTGCAAAAAGAAACCAAGATTAATACTAAGATATTAGAAACGGACAATACACTGAAAGGACAACAGCATACATTTGAATCTATGGGAACCAGAATTAGTGAGCTGAAGATAAAGTTCTCAATACTAGTAAGCTAAAAGAATAATCAGAAAAATATATAAAAAAGGAAGAATATGAAGAAAGCCTAAGATTTCCTGTGGGACAACATGAAGGTTAACCTAAGTGTAACTGGATTTCCAGAAGTGGATGATACAAAGAAAAGCACAGAAAAGACAGTCAAAGAGCTGCTAGAAGAAAACTTACTAGCATCATGAAAGATGTTGTTGTTATTGTTAAGTGCCATTGAGTCAGTTCCAACTCAAAGCAAACCTGTTTAGGGTTTACAAGGAGTTGCTCGTGAGCTTGAACCACCAACCATACAGTACAAACCAACCTTGCAGTCCAGCATATTAACCCACAGCACCACACCAGGACTCCCATGAAAGATGAGAAGATAAGTAATCAAGAAGCTGGATGAACCCCAAACATCATAGACACCAAAAGAGTATCACAAAGACATATGATAACCAAACTCTCTAAAATCAAAGACAAGAAAAGAATCTTGAAAGCAACTCAAGATAAACAAAATGTTGCCTAAAAAGGAAAACCAGTAAGATTAAGCTCTGACTGCTCAGCAGAAACCATGTAGGCAAGGAAGCAACAGGAAGACCTACAGAAAACTCACAAAGATAAAAACTGCCAACCAAAAATCATATGCGCAGCAAAACTGTCTCTCAAATATGACAACTAAAATAGAACATTTCCAGATAAACAGAAAGTAAAAGAATTTGTAAATAATTGAGGTAACTTTATAAATAATATTAAACGGAGTCCTGTGGACTGAGAACTGACAGCAGACAACAGGAGCTTGACATACACAGCAACAAAACCCAGAATTCAATCTAGATAGCTCTAACAATTAGAAAAATATCAGCAAAGTAAGCCTACAGTCACCAGAATAAAAGAAATGATAAAGATTAGAACAGAAATAAATAAATTAGAAAACAGAAAAACAACAGAAAGAATCAACAAGACAAGAACTTAGTTCTTTGAGATGATTAATAAAATTAACAATCCACTGGCATCTGTAACAAAACAAAAAGAGGGAGAAGATGCAAATAACATGCATAAAAAATTGTATGGGTGACATCACCACAGAACCAACAGAAATATAAAGGATAATAGCAGAATACTATAAAAAGAGTTCTACTCCAATAATATGTCAGAGAAATGGATAACTATTTAGGCACACACAAGCTACCTAAACTAACAGAAAATAAAGGAATTTGTGAAGCTGAAAACTTGAATAGACTGATAACAAAAGAAGAAACTGAAACTCCCAACAACAAAAAATGAGTCCAGGAACAGATGGATTTACTGGCAAATTTTACCAAATATTCAGAAAATGGCTGACACATTTTACTCAAACTATTCTAGAACATGGAAAAATTAGAAAATTCCTGAATGCACTTTACGAAGTGAGCATAACCCTCATACCAAAACCAGAAAAAGACATCACTCAAAAAGAAAATTATAGACCAATGTCATCATGAACATAGATGTAAAAATTCTCAACAAATTCCTTACCAATAGAATTCAACAATATATTAAAACAAACACATCATGACCAAGTGGAATTCATACCAGGGATACAAGGATGGTTCGATATTAGCAAAACAATCAACATAATCCACCACATAAACGAAAAGAAAAGAGCCACATGATCATATCAATTGATGTAGAACACACTGAACAAAATCCAATTATCAATTTTTGATTAAAAACACTCAACAAAGTAGAAATAGAAGGGAATTTCCTCAACATAATTAGGAGCATATATACAATTCCAAAAGCCAACATTACTCGCAATGGATAGAAACTGAAAGCATTCCCTTTGTGAACAGGAGCCAGACAAGAATGCACTTTATCCCCACTCCTATTCAATATTGTGTGTGTGAAGTCTTAGCCAGTGCTATAAGGCAAGAAATGGAAATTATAGCATTCAAATTGGCAAATAAGAAGTAAAATTCTTTACTTGCAGATGGCAAGATCCTATACGAAGAAAATCCCAAAGACTCGGGAAGAAAATTATTGGAACTCATTACAAGATTCAGTCAAGTGACAGGGTACAAGATAATTTTCAAAAGATCAGATGGATTTCTCTATACTAATAAAGACAGATCTAAAAAGCAAATTAGAAAACAATGCCATTTACAATAGCTACCCAAAAGATGAAATATTTGGGAATAAATCTAATCAGAGAAACAAAAGATCTACACCAAAAAAAAAATACAAAACACTACTGTAAAAACCAACAGATTAACAAAAATGGAAGAATATATCACGCTTATGGATAGGAAGATTTAACATTGTGAAAATGTCAATTACTACCCAAAGCAATCTACAGGTGTAACACAATTCCAAGCCAGATTGCAACATTATTCTTTAAAAAGATGCAAAAAGAAAAAAAAAAAAAAAAAAAAGGGCACAAGCTTTATGTGGAAAGAAAACAGACCTTGGATAAGCAAACTACTGTTAAAGAAAAAGAACAAAGTGGAGGCCTTTCACTCCCTTACCTCACAATTTATTACACAGTCACTGTGGTCATAACAGCCTGGAAATAGTACAGTAAAAGATACAAGGATCAATGGAACAGAATTAGAATCCAGAAGTAAATCCAACCACATGCTGATCTTTGACAAGGGCCAAAAAACATTAAATGGGGAAGACATAGTCTTTTCAACAAATGGTGTTGGCAAGATTGGAATTCCATTTGCAAAATAAAACAAGACTCATTATCTCACACTATATACAAAAATAAATTCAACATGGTTAAATTAAATGCCTAAATGTACATACCTAGAAATATGTTGTTGTTGTTGTTGTTGTTGTTGTTAGGTGCCATCAAAATTGGTACTGACTCATAGCGACCCTATACACAACAGAATGAAACACTGCCTGGTCCTGGGCCAACCTCACAATCGTTGCTACATTTGAGCCCATGGTTGCCTGCCATTGTGCCAATCCATCTAGTTGGGGGCGGGGGGGAGGGTTCCTCTTTTTCTTAGGCCCTCCACTTCAACAAACATGATATCCTTCTCCAGGGACTGGTCCCTCCTGAAAGTATGTCCAAAGTATGAGAAGTCCTGGTGTGGCACTGTGGATTAATGTGCTGGACTTCAAAGCTGGTTTGCACCACAAGGTCGGGGCTTCAAACTCACCAGCCGCTCCTAGGAAACCCTATGCAGAGTTGCTATGAGCTGGAACCGACTCGATAGCACTTAACAACAACAACAACATCACATATGAAGTCTGGCCATTCTGGCCTCTAAGGAGCACTCTGATTGCACTTCTTCCAACACAGATCTACTTGTTCTGTTGTCAGTCATGGTGTTTTTAACATTCTCCTCCAACACTATAACTCAAATGCATCAATTCTTCTACAGTCTTCCTTCCTCACTGACCAACTTTCACATGTATATGAGGTTACTGAAAACACCATGGCTTGGGTCATATGTACTTTAGTCCTCAACTGACATCTTTGATTTTGAATACTTGAAAGAGATTTTGTACAGCACATTTGCCCAATGCAATACATCATTTGATTTCTTGACTGCTTCTTCCTTTGTTGAGCTGAGCAAAATGAAGTCTTTGACAACTTCAATCTTTTCTCCATTTATATGAATGCTGCTTATTGGTCCAGTGGTGAGGACTTTTGTTTTCTTTATGTTGAGATGTAACCCATACCAAAGGTCTTTGATCTTCATCAGTAAGTATTTAAAGTCCTCTTTGCTTTCAGCAGCCAGGTTGTATCATCTTCATACAACAGGTTGTTAATGAGTCTTCAAAATCAAAATGCCAATCCTGATGCCACATTTATCTTCATATAATCCAATCTGTCAGATAATTTGTTCAGCAGACAGATTGAGTAAATTTGGTGAAATAATACAACACTGGGGTACACCTTTTCGAATTTTAAAACATGCAGTATTCCCTTGTTTTGTTCAAACAACTGCCTCTTGGTCTATTTACAGGTTACTCATGAGCACAATTAAGTGTTCCAGAATACTAATACTTCACAGTGTTGTCCACAGCTTGTCATGATCCACACAATCAATAGCCTTTGAATAGTCAATGAAACAGAGGTAAACATTTCTCTGCTTTCAGCCAAGATCCATCTGATGTTAGTAATGAAATCCCTCGTTCCACATCCTATTAATCCAGCTTGAACGTCTGGAAGTTCTCTGTCAATGTATGGTTACAGCCATTTTTGCATTACCTTTAGAAAAATTTTACTTGCATGGGATATCAATGATAATATCCAATGATTTCTGCATTGCACTGGGTCACCTCCAGTTGGAATAGGCAACCTTGAAGAATAACGATGAATCTTCAAAACACCTCACAGCATGGATGGACCTGGAGGACATTAAGCTGAGTGAAATTAGTCAATTACAAAAGAACAAATATTGTATGAGACCATTACTGTAAAAATTTAGAAGGTTTTCAAGCTAAAAGAAACATTCTTTGAAGGTTACCTGTGTTGGGAGGGAGGGGAATGTAACTAACTGGCTAAAACGTATACACATGTTAGCTCAGGCGACCTGGAGGGAAATATACAAGAGGGAGGGTGGCAAAAGAATGATGAAGATGGTGAAGACATGGGGAGGTATGCATGGGTTAAAGAGGACAGAGGTAAAGAGTGATACATACACAACCTTGGAATAACGGTGTTCTGTGTGTAGATACATGGATTGAGATATAGGTTAAATGGGTAAAGAAGGAAAAGTGAGATATATGTGTATTTCAATGGGACTTACAACAACAACAACATATATGAGTTTAAAAGAGGATATTTGTACATGGGTATTTACATTTCCTGCAAACACAGCTATAAATGTGGTAAAGCATACAGCAGGCAAAATGATGAAAACTCCTGGGTATTATCAAGCATCTTAAGGCAATCAGTGGCTGGGCAAGGGGCTCAGGACCAGTCTCAAGGGACACCATGGTCAATTGACAGAACACAGTCCACAAAGACAATGTTCTATATCCTGTTTGGGTGAGTAGGCCTGGGATCTTGAAAGCTTGTGAGCAGCCGTCTAAGGTGCGGCTATTGTGGGAGAAAGAAGAATGATGAGAATTGAAGAGGCTTGGAATCAATTAGTCCAATGGACTAATGGAACATGTGAACATCAGTCCCCACAACTCTACGACAAGAACGACACAGTGTCCCCGGCTACCACTAACAACTGCTCTGACAGGGATCACATTAGAGGGTCCCGGATAGAATGCGAGACCATGTGGAACAAAACTCAAAATTATTTAATAAATTAAAAAAAAAAAAAGTCTTACTGGTTAGAAAGAGACTGGAGGAACCTAAGACTATGGCCCTTGACCAACTTTCAAGTCTGGAAAGGAACTCACTCTCATGTTTTGAACCAAACAGTAGATAGGTTTATACTGGGTAACAACAATACAAGTAAGGTATGTGCACTATGGAATGGTCAATCATTCAAAATCAAAGGGCAACATGTTGCTAAGGAGATGTTGTTAAGTGCCACTGAGTTGAGAAGGGATGGGAAGGTGGGTGGAATGCAAATTGGGACCACAGGGTAGAAACGATATAACTGCTACGGGATTGTAATCATTGAGATTAAACAAAGTATAGGATTTGGTGAATGTAAACCTTCACTCAACTCACAACAAAAGTGTTTAAAAAAAACAAAAACTACACTCCGTTTCTTAGTGGGATAGTGTGATAGTTAAAGTTGCTCGTCAACGTGACTGGGCCATGATTCTGTGACTTGGCAGTTATGGTGCAGTCATCCCATGTGGTAAGGTCTCACATAATGTAATTACTTCACGAGAAGATATTCTATTAACAGCCAACTAATTGAAAAGAAGTTTCATTGGGGTATGTCCTACCTCCAATACATGTGGATGTTCTGGCAAAGCTCTCCTGCTTTTTGCTGGATCTGGATCCTACATCTGGTTCCCCATCTGACCTCCAATTCTTTGGACTTAGGCCTGCTGTACCGCCTACCAATCCTGCAGCTTCTGCAGCCTTTGAGTCAGCAACCTGGTATCTTACCTGCTGATCTTAGGTTCCTCAGCCCCCATAGCTACATGAGTCAGAGGAAGCCTCCAACCTGACCTATGGATTGTTGTTGTTGTTATGTGCTGTGGAGTCGGTTCTGACTCATAGCAACCCTGCACAGGGTTTCTAAGGCTATAAATCTTTATGGGAACAGAAAGCCTCATCTTTCTCCCACGGAACAACTGGTAGTTTCGAACTGCTGACCCTGAGGTTAGCAGCCCGATTCGTAACCACTACACTACCAGAGCTCCTTGACCCATGGATTAGGAAACTATTAACTATTTCCTTGAGCTAAATCTCTCTGTATGTATACAGAGCTTTGAGAGCATAGTGGTTACTTCTCCAGAGATTGGACCCTCCTGATAATATGTCCAAAGTATGAGAGATGACATCTGGCCATCCTGGCTTCAAAGGAGCATTCCTCTAACACAGATTTGTTTGTTCTTCTGGCAGTCTACGGTACTTTAAATATTCTTCTCCAACACCATAATTCAAATGCATCGATTCTTCAATTGTCTTCCTATTCACTGTCCAATTTTCACACATATTGAGTCTATTGAAAATACCATGGTTTGGCTCAGGCGCATCTTAGTTTTCAGGCTGACAACTTTGCTCTTGAACATTTCAAAAAAGTCTTATACACCAGATTTGCCTAATACAGTAAGTCTTTTGATTTCTTGACTGCTGCTTCCATGAGTGTTGATAGTAGATTCAAGAAAAATGAAGTCTTTAACAACTTCAATCTTTTCTGCATTTATCATGATGTTATTTATTGGTCTAGTGGTGAGCATTTTTGTTTTCTTTACTTTGAGGTGCAACCCATACTGAAGGCTGTAGTCTTTGATCTTCATCAGTATGGTAAGTACTCTTCCCTTTCAGCAAGCAATGTTGTGTCATCTGCATATTACAGGTTGTCAATGAGTCTTCCTCCAATCCAGATGCCATGTTCTTCTTCATATAATCCAGTTTCTCAGATTATTTGCTCAGCATATACACTGAATAATTGCGGTGAAAGAACACAGCCCTGGTAGACACCTTTCCTGATTTTAAACCATTCAGTGTCCCTTTATTCTGTTTGAATAACTGCCTCTTGACACCTAAGGATTCTAAATCTAATCATCTATTGCTATTATTGTTGTTAAGTGCCATTGAGTTGGTTCAGACTCACAGGGACCCTATCTAGGGTTTCCAATGAGTGGCTAGTGGGTTTGAACCACCAACCTTATGGTTAGCAGTTTAGTGCCACACCAGAAGATTATAATATAATATCCTGGACATGGTGTGACACTGTAGGATAAGCACTGGACTGCACACTGCAAGGTTGATGATTCAAACTCATCAGCCACTCTTTGGATACCCTATACAGGGTCACTAAGAGTCAGAACCATCTTGACAGCACTTAACAACAAGAAAAGACATAGCTGCATATAACCCCAGTTATCTGTGATATTTTAAATTAGGGTGTTGTTGTTGTTGTTGTTGTCAGGAGCCATTGAGTCAGAACCGACTCATAGCGACCCCATACACAGCAGAACGAAACAATGTCCGATCCTGGGCCAATTAGGGTACACATCATGTATTAGTTCATACACTTAACTATTCTGTAATTTGAAAAATTAGTCCTATAGTATTGTGTAAGCAAAAATGTTACATCAATGTTCACCTAGAGGAGTCCTGGTGTGGCGCCATAGGTTAATGCGCCAGACTGCAAAGCCGTTTGAACTGCAAGGTCAGTGGTTCAAGCTCACTAGCTGCTCCTAGGAAACCCTATACAGGGCCGCTATGGGTCAGAATTGACTCGACAGCACTTAACTACAACAACAACACAGACTATACAAATGGGGCTGTTGTACAGTTGAGATGAAGCTATTTATCAGCCAGTTTTAAAGCTTGGCAACTCCTCCTTATAACTCTCTTGGTTAAGACAAGTTTGTTCTTGTCAGTTACAGTTCAAAGACACGAGACAGGAGAGAAAACCACTTTTTTTTGCCAAGTGGTCTTATGACTTGGCAGCAACATCCATTTGTCTGATTTGGGGACAGAAAAGATAAGCTGAAGCACATCCCCAGCTGTTACAGAGAGGGGAAACTGCAGACACCAGAGCCCCACTAAGTTCACTTGTAGAGAGCTCGCCAAGTCTGTGCGGGTTTCTTGAAAAGATCCAATAGAAGCAAGAAGAGATGATATGTATTATCACTGTCATTTTCATGTAGTCCTGTTCCTATAGTCATTTTCTGTAGACTAGTCAGTCATTGGAATATGTTCAGAACCCCAGTTCTGGGACTGCCAGAGAATCTGCCATTAGAAACTCTTGCTACAACATATGTACAATGCAAACAAAACAAATCAGCAGAGTGTTTGAGTTAGCTGCCCTTCCAAGAATGCTAATTTCAGTAGTAATTATATGCCTTCCCTTCCCCAAATATGATCTGGCTTCGAAGCTCTCTGTTCCTTCAAAAACTACAGGGGACAAACCAAGAAGGCTAGAGTCAGGCATGCACTAAGAAAATAATTCCCAAGTATGGGGTCTTCTAAGAATAACTTTTTGAACACACTTCAGGAGTAGGGAAGACTGGTCTTTCAGGGCTGTCTGCATCAAGAGTTACACATCTTGCACTGGTCTCTGTACCAAAGAAGAAGCTGACAGGAACCTTAAGGTTTGCAGTCGACTCCAAGCCATAAAGCTCAGCAACACTGAGAGATGGCACCAAAGGAAAATCATGCCTGACTAGAGCATCGAATTAGCTGAATTCAGGAGATACCCATGGGTGTGCAACTGACACTGGAGGGAACACCAACCCTCCCTGGTTCTCCCCACCTATTCCACAGTGGTGAGATGCCACCCCACAGTCAGTGACAGGGCACCAGCCCAGAGCATGGGTCCTGGAAGACTCAGAAGACCCAACTGGTCCTTTGACTTCTCTGAGTCCTAGTTTCCTGATCTGTAAAATGGGGACAATAAAGCCTCCCTGGGTGACATAAACAGTTAAGTGCTTGGCTACTAGAGGTATGAATCCACCCAGAGCCACCTTGAAAAAAAAGGCCTAGCGATCTACTAACATTATAACTATATACCATCCAGTCAGAGACCACCCATGGCAAGAGAGTCCAAATGCTGTACTTAAGTAGGTCAGGTCCAGTCAACTAAGGCTTCTGGGTAGAGTGCCGAGTCACACTGGTAGACGATGACAGTTGACAAGTGATAGCACTAGTGCTGTAGATCCTGTGTGCTCTTCTAGAAAAGCACTTCTGTCCATTTTGCCTGAGCAGAGACGTCCCCTCTCTGGCTGTAGCTAATACGGGGGTAATATAATATAATATAATATAATTAATATAATATAATATAAAGGAGCTCTGGTAGCCTAGTGGTTACGAATCGGGCTGTGAACTGCAAGGCCAGCAGTTCAAAACTACCAGCAGTTCCACAAGAGAAAGATGAAGCTTTTTGCTCTCGTAAAGATTAATAGCCTCGGAAACCCTGTGCAGGGTCGCTATGAGTCGGAACCAACTCCACGGCACTTAGCAATAACAACAATATAATATGATATTAATATAATGTGACTGTGACCACAGTGGTACCAAACAAAAGGTAGTTTTGAAATTTTTCAAGCTGAAACTAGGAAAAGGACTGCCCCCTTATAGCAGACACTGAGAGATTTGAGGCTTGGGTAAAGTGGGCAGTCTGTTTTCTGTTAATAATCCATTCCAAACATGAACTTTTTAAAAGGCACTTTGGTGATACAGTGGGTTAAGCCTACCCAAACCCACCAGCCACTCTCTGAGAGAAAGATGAGGCATAGTGCTTCTGTAAAGACTTCGTCTTGGAAACCATTAAGGAGCAGGTCTATGTTCTATTCTGTCTATAAAGTCGAATCAGAACGGACTCGGTGGCAGGGGGTGGGCCTACCTCTTCAGTGCTCAAAGCCTGGTGAATGACTCAGATATTCTCGTTGTCAACTTTGTTACTATCACTGATTCAGCCCCCTGGTTCTTCACACAATCCATTTGACTGTTTTTCTCTAAGTCTATGTACAGCACAGTGGTCATGTTCTGTGTGGGTGTGTGTGTGGGTGGGGGTTGTATATTTCAATATCTTTGAGTGTGTTCGTGATTATTATAGTAAATAAGTAATAATATATAATAAAACAAAGTCAGAAATAGAAAAATGAGAAACCACTGAAGAACACTGAAATTCATTTTGTGATACATACACCACAAAAAAACTAGAAAGAAGTATCTCCAAAACTGAAGATATGCCTGGCTATCAGGATTATGAGCAAACCTTTTTAATACCTTTCTGTATCACTATATTCATTCCATAGATACATTAAAGTGATGAAATAAATAAGTGACTAAATGTGCAGATGACCTAAGAAAAGTCACCACAGACGAACGTACTGCCTGTGTCCTAACAGCAGGGAACCTTTCTGAAGGAGGTGAGATGAGCTGGGTGTGACAAAAGACTGGGGATCTGCTTCTGGACAGATGACACCCAAGAAAACGGAGCAGTACTACTATGTAACACTTGGGGTCACCATGATTCAGAGTCGACTGCAAAGCACCGGGTATGACTGGCATGATTTTTACTAGAGAAGAGCAGACAGGGTATGAGGTAGACACAAAGTCACAGGAGTTCAAAGAAAGTGAATTTGGGCCAGAGCTTCTTGGAAACTAACTCAGATAGACTCGGTGTGGGGTAGGAGGGTGGAGGCAGGGAAAGGCAGTGTAAGCAAAGACACTGTGGGAAGAAGTGGACATCTATTGTTTTAATAAACAATTATTGAATATCGACTCTGTCCCAGGCTCAGAGCTTGAGGCTACAACCAAACCAAATACCCGTTGCCAATGAGTTGATTCTGACTCATAGTGATCCTAGAGAAGAATTGTCCCATAGAGTTTCCAAAGCTGTAATCTTTAAGGAATTAGACTGCCACATGCTTCTCCCGAGTAGCAACTCGTGGGTTTTAACCACTGTGCCACCAGGGCACCTTTGGGGTACAACAGAGACCATAAATGCAACCTGAACCAACAGAGAGTAAACCCAGGAGATGAGAACTGTTTTCCCCACTAAAGAGATGAGAAAACTGAACTTTACAATGAGTAAACAATTTGTCCAAAGATACAGAAAGCAGATTTAATAAAATCTAAATATATAATATATATCTACAGCCAGACTTTAGAGAACATTGATTGGATGGCCTATGTTTTACCATCCATGTTAAAGCTCAGAAGATAAGGGAAGAACTCATGTAGTCTCCGTTCTGTTATTTAAATAGAAAATGACAAAACCTGCTTACTTTCCTTATGATGATTTTTTTTCTATCCTGAAAGACAAATATGTAGGAGCCGTAAGTTCTTACTTATAAACACCCCAGATCTTTTGGAACAAGCGCTGGCAGGACAGAAGCTGAGGCTTGGGCAGCTGTCTGATTACACCAACTGGCAACTTATTAAGTCCATCCACTTCAGAACGTGCTCAAATAGCTAGGGAAGCAGACCAGTGGCCATCTGAGAAAGGCCAGGAGGGTTCCCACCAACAAAATGTTTTATAAGCCAGACCCTGGATTCGTGCGGAAAATGTTAAGCATGCTCTATGCTGGAAAGTCTCAGAGACTCCCACATTGCTGACTGCCCGCAGGACACTTTTCAGCAAATGAAATACATTCCAAGAAGCTGAACATAATTAGTCAGAGGTTGTCTCAGATCAGCACTTGTATTGGCCAGGTTCCCTATTGCTCACCAAGTGCCCCTTCAAACTTCAGGATAGGATCTTCTGAAAGGAAAGAGGTTTTAAGCCTACAAGGTATGTTTCTAAACATAAGCACATATAAAAACAGCTTTCACAAGAACAAAATCTAGGCTAAAATTTGTCTTCTGAGATTAACCACATGGCCTCAAGGAAAGAAAGAGAAAATGTTTTCTTTATATTGTTGTTGTGAAGTTCCATTGGTATTGTATTACCTCTGCTTAGGGATCCTGTATAGGGTTTTTGAGGAGCGGCTGGTGGATTTGAACCACTGACCTGTGGTTACCAGTCTAGTGCGTATTCTACAGTGTCACACCAGGACTCCTTTTTACTAAGATCACTGAAAATAAACCAATAAAAGTTCTTCCTTTGCCACACACTTTAACTACTGCTTTTTTTTTTCCCCCCAAACTAGAAGTATTTCTTGGCAGACAGGCAGGTGATTTGTTTCTGAAAGGTTGTTATTGTTAAGTGCCCTCAAGTCGGTTCCGACTCGTAGCAACCCTGTGTAGGGTTTCCTAGGAGCAGCTGGTGAGTTTAAACTGCCAACCTTGCAGTTCAAACTGACCTTGCAGTCCAGCACATTATCTTGCAGCACCAGGAACTCCTGCTAGATATAGGGAAAAAATAATACAATCCTTCTTTAAATACCTGAGAATATGTCCTTTCATCAAATAAAAGGATCCCTGCTGGTTAGGTGATTTAATAATAGGCTGCTAACCACAGGGTTGTTGTTGTTGTTGTTGTTGTTAAGTGCCATCAAGTCAGTTTGGACTCATAACAACCCTATATAGGGTTTCTGAGGAGCAGCTGGTGAGTTTGAACCACCAACGTTACAGTTCAAACTGACCTTGTGATCGTTTATCTTGTAGTGCCACACCAGGCCTCCAACCACAAGGTTAGGAAGTTCAAACCCACCAGCCACTCCACAGGAGAAAAATGAGACTGTCTGCTCCCATAAAGATTGACTGTCAACTCTATCCTATAGGGTCACTATGAGTCAGGATTGACTTGATGGCAGTGGGTTCATGCAATCAAGGGAGGCAATTGTGACGCTATAGGAACAGCACAGGTTGATAACTATAAGGTTGGTGGTTCAAACCCACTAGTTGCTCCTAAGAAACCCTATACAGAGTCCATATAAGTCAAAACCAACTTGATGGAATGCAACAATTTTATTTCAAAATTAGTCTACAATTAAAGATGTAACCTAACGGCCAGTTGATTCAATTTAATGGATTTTTTGGCCAGCCTAAGTGGACCCAAATGAGTTTCTTCATGGTCCTGACATAATTTGTGTCCTTCGTTTTTTCTCACTTTAACATACCATTGTTCTAATGTTTCCATGGCAGTGACTAGGTAGTAGGATTCTCTATTATGTAAGCAATAGCAAAAGATGGGAGTCTCACATCCTACACTCAAGGAGTGCTGGTGGTGTAGTGGGTTACATATTGGGATGCTAACTGCAGGTTAGTAGTTCAAATTCACCAGCAACTCTGAGGAAGAAATATGAGGCTTTCTGCTCCCCTAAATAGTTACAGCCTGGGAAAACCTATACAGGGTCGCCATCAGTCAAAACCAACAGGGCACCTAATAACATACCCTACACTCAATGAATCTGCTCATAGCTGACTTTTCACACTTGGGTCCATCCCAACTTAACAGAACTGACAAGCTCACTAAACTAGAGAAACATGTTAAAAAAAAAAAAAAAAAAAAGCAAACATTTATTTTTAGGAAAGCATAGAGGGATGGAAACTTCTATTATATCCCAAAGATGTTAATGGCCCCTTTTAGTAACAAAACTGCAAATGAGCTAGCATTTCCAGGGCATTCAGGAGAAACACTGAGCACCATCTTAAACTACAAGGAATGCTTACTTTGCTGAAATGGGAAGCAGTTCTGTCCCCACCTCCCATGAAAACCAAGTCCCCAAGTCTATGCAAAAATTCCTGCTTTTGTTTATCTGATATATTTTGCTTCTAGACAAATTGAAAACTAGGAGGTAAGAGACCAAAACCTTATTTTTAAATGTAGCTTTCAAGACACAACACAGTACTCATGGTTCTAGTTCCAATCAAGTAAATTCTGACTCCTTGCAACCCCACACATATCAGGAGCAACTGTGCTCCAGAAGGTTTTCAATAGCTGACTTTTCAGAAGTAGATAGCTCAGCTTTTCTTCTGAGACATCTCTCCCATATTACATTTGTTTCATGGAAAGATCTCTTAAAGTTCTGTTGGCCTGTTGGTTAATGCACTCACTTTTCAGTGTGGAGAGTAAGCTCTTCAAATTCCAGAAGTTTTCAAAAGCTGAGTTCAGACTGCCTCCACCAAAGAGCTTTGAAAACTACTAAGGCCGCAACCTAATGGTAGCTATGGTGCAAGGGTATATAGTCTCCTCCTCCCTCCAGAGTGACAACTCACCAGGATAATTGCCACCTGCTGGAAAAAAACAACATTCCCTTCACCAGGTATCCTGGCCCAACACAAGGAGTGCTAAACCTGAAGCTGGCCAACCCCAGCTGATCCTCACCTCAAAGGTTCTCAGGGGGGCCCCCATGCCAATGCAACCTCTGGAGACTTACTTAACATGCATCCTCGGGTCATCCCTACCTATGGAATCAGAAACTCTGGGCATGGGATCCAACTCCCAAGGGGATTCGGATGCCATGAAGTTAAAGAACAGCAGCTATCAGTGTCTGTGGATTTACCCTCAAAGCCTGCAGGTGGCACTGGAGGCCAGCTGGAAGAATTACAGGGTAAGAAAGCTCAAGTTTCAACCGTTACAGAACCTGCTTGGTTGACCACACAGTTCTTTTATCAGTTCCTTAATGGCTGCTCAGCCTTCCCCAAAAGAGTCACAAGGCTACAGCACATTTCAGCTTTGAACAGGAACTGAGCTGAAATTGTCTTCACATCCAACAGTAGACATATTAAACCTACCATTTTCATGAATACACACAATACTTAACTCTTTTAAGGGTTTTAGTGTTTAATACGAAGTCCTGGAGTGTCGCATTAGGATAAGCACTGAACTTGCAAGGTTGGCAGCTCAAACTCATCAACCACTCCTTGGAAACCCTATGCAGGGTCACCGTGAGTCAGAACCAACTCAACAACACTTAACAACAACAAGTGCTTATATTTTTATGATGTCAATACTGAGTACAATAGAACAATAAAATTGAAAACTCGAATTCTCCTCAGCTTTTTGTGTGTCTTAAAATTAACTGTGTACTTGAGTCCTGGTGTGGCACTGTGGGTTAATGTGCTGGACTGCAAAGTCTGTTTGAGCCACAAGGTTGGCGGTTCAAGTTCACCAGCCACTCCTCGGAAACCATACAGGATCACTATGGGTCGATGACACTTAACAACAACTTGTGTCTGAAAGAGTGATTAGAGACCTACCCTTAAAAAAGAATCAGTTGTGACAGAAGTGAAGCCTCTCCTGGTGCAAAAGCTAAACATGGTCCTTCAATAGTTACAATAACTGTTGTAATATACAAACATCTCTAATGAAGATATGGAGGAAGGGGAAGTCTCATACACTGCTAGTGAGAATGTCAACAGGAAAATGGTAACACAATGGTTAAGCATTCAGCTGTTAATCAAATGGTCAAGGGTATAACAGTAGCGTAGGGGTTTTGAGTTGGGCTGCTAACCTCAAGGTCAGCAGTTCGAAACTACCAGCGGTTCCAGGGGAGAAAGATGAGACTTTCTGCTCCTGTAAAGATTTACAGCCTTGGAAATCCTGTACAGAATCACTATGGGTCGGAACCGATTTGACAGCACTCAACAACAACAACAACATAAACCCATCAGCTGCTCCAAAGGACAAAAGATTCTGTGATCTGCTCTGGTAAAGACTGTTGTTGTTAAGTGCCTTCAAGTCGATTCCAACTCAAAGTGATCTTGTATAGGGTTTCCAAGGAGTGTCTGGTGAGTTTGAACCCTCGACCATGTGGTTCAAACCGAGCTTGTGGTCCAGTGCTTTATCCTAGTGTGCCACACCAAGATTCCTGGGAAAGATTACAGCCTTGGAAACCCTGAGGCAGTTCTACTCTGTTGCTATGAGTTAGAATCACTGGATGGCAAAAAACAAAGAATTACAGCTCAACTTGTTAAGTGCCATGGAGTCGGTTCTGACTCAGAGCGACCCTGTCGAAACTGACTAGACAGCAGTGGATTTTTTTCAGGTAAAAGCTCTCTTACATCTGATCAGGGCTGTGATCTGAATAAGGGTTTTATATCCTACCCTAATGGATTCCAACGGCCCCCTCCTCGGAAACCCTATATATGGTGGCTATGATTAGCCTTAAAGGAGCAGAGCTGCTAAAAGAAAGGTCAGCAGTTCAAATATACCAGTCACTCCATGGGAGAAAGCTGAGGTTTTCTGCTCCTGAAAAGACTGACAGCCTCACAAACCCTATAAAGGGTTGTTATGAGTTAGAGCCGACTCGATGGTACACCACCACCACCACCAATACCTTACAATTGATCACATCATGGAGAATGACTACATCATTACATAACTGCCAAACCACTGAGAAACACGGCCTAGCCAAGGTGACACAATTTTAGGGAATCTAATTTAATCCATGACACCCAGCAACTCCACTCCTGGGCATAAACTCTTAAGAAATGAGTATGTATGTTTATCAAAAGTTAGCTAAAAAAATGTTCTTTAAACTGTAGTTCATAATAGTTTTAAACTGCAAATAATCCAAATGTCTATCTATGGTTGTTGTTGTTAAGTGCCATCAAGTCGATTCCGACCCATAGGTACCCTGTATAATAGGGTTTCCAAGGAGCAAATGGTAAGCTTGAACCACCAACCTTGCAGTTCAAACGACTTTGCAGTCTGTTACATTAGCCCACAGTACCATACCAGGACTATCTATGGTAGAAGATATAAATACTCCTTAATGAAATATGATGTTGTTATTATTAAGTGCCGTCAAGTTAGTTCCAACTCATAGCAGCCCTGTATAGGGTTTCCGAGGAATGGCTGATGAGTTTGAACCGTCAACCTTGCAGTTCAAACCTACCTTGAGGTCAAGTACTTATTCTATGGCACTACACCAGGACTCCGCAATGAAATAATACCCACTAATAAAAAACAACAAAAACACAAACTACCAATACACACCTAGGTGAATGTCACCAACATGTTAGTGAACGAAGTCAGACACAAGGAGTACATAGTAATAGAAACAGACAAGGCTAATTTCTGGCAAGGGAGATTCAGTATAAACTTACTAGATAGCTACAGTTCAATCTGCTGATGCTTATACAACTGTTGTTGTTGTTGTTAAGTGCCGTCGAGTCGGTTCCGATCCATAGCGACCCTGTACAGGATTTCCGAGGGTGTAAATCCTTACGGGAGTAGAAAGCCTCATCTTTCTCCCGCGGAGCGGCTGGTAGTTTCGAACCGCTGACCTTAAGGTTTGCAGCCCGATTCGTAACCACTACGCTACCAGAGCGCCTTACCTATGCAAAACTGAGAGCACTGCACAGTTTAGGTTTCTTCGTTTTATAGTATGTATGTTATACTTCTTGAGAAAGGCGAAAAAAGTAATATGTACACAAACAGAAAATTCGGGACAGACTCTCATGTTAGAATTTTCAATATTCACCATGCAAATCTAGATTCTTGAAAACGACATCATCACCAGAATGTATTTACTTCAAAACAAAATAAAAACCCACCCTGCATTTGCTGAGTTCAACCTCAAAATTAAATACAAAGTGGCTTCAAATTTTGGGGGGGAAATTCCAGTATCTTTCAATTGCATTTTTCCACAATCTGTTTCTGAAGCCCCTAATATGTTGAAGAGCAAAAACGTCAGCTTGAATGCTAAGGTGTGCCTGATGTAAGCCATGCGCATGCGAAAGCTGGACAACGAATAAGGAAGACCATAGAAGAACTGATGCATTTGATTTATGGTGTTGGAGCAGAGTACTGAAAGTGCCATGGGCTGCCAAAAGAACCAACAGATCTGTGTTGGAAGAAGTTCAGCCAGTGTTCCTTGGACACCGGGCATATTGTTAGGAGGGGCCAGTCGCTGGAGAAGGATATCATGTTTGGTAAAGTGGAGGGTCAGAGAAAAAGAGGAAGACCCCCAGCGAGATGGATTTGCAAAATTTGCATCAATGGGCTCAAGTGTGGCAACAATTGTGAGGTTGGCCAGAATCAGGCAGTGTTTTCCTTCCGTCGCGTCGCTATAGGTTGGTACCAACTCGATGGCAGCAGCTAACAACAACAATGCCACCAAACGTATCGGCTGATAAATTTTAAAAAGACCAAACCTTGCTAGTGTTTGCACTCACAAATCCCAAACTCCTTTTATATCCGGCACCAAATGGTCCCTTCTCCTTTGGTCACTGGAAGCCCATCCTCCCAAGACCACACATCTTGGATGGCTGGTCAGCAGGTAACAAAAAGGAAGGGCCTCCTGTGGTCTTTGCCTGCATTAATCGCTCTGAACTTCCTGGTTTGGTGCTGTAGAAACACTCGCTCTGTCCTGCTTAAGGTTTTGAATGTTTGAATTCAAAGCATGCGCAAAAATGTGTCTAAGATAGACTCGAGTCTCATAGGGTCTCTGCCTGCTGCGCCTAGGCCAGTAGCCGCGGGGACGGCGGGACCGGGGCCGAGCGCCGAGAGGATTTGGGCCCAGGGCCCGGTGCGAAGGGGCGGGGGGCGGCGCGCCGAGGCGCGGAGGGGCCGGGACAGGGCGCGGAGTGGGGCGGGGAGAGTGGGAGAGGGAAAGGCACGCTCCGGGACTAGCAGTGTTGGGCCCCGAGTCTCGGCTCGGCGCGCCCCAAAACTCGGCGGGCGTTTACCTGGAAGTAAGAACACGTACTGCCGGGCGCGGAGCCCGTCCCCACAGTTCACACCGGCGGCCATGCTGCCTGCCGGCTCCCAGGACACGAGTGCCACGCGGGCGAGCCCTGGAGCCGCACACTTCTGCCCTCCGAGCACAGGGCGGGCTCCGCACGGGTCTCAGCTAAAAACGCGAACCGAAAATGGCGGGAGAAGGGTCTATTCCGGGTAGCACAGCGCGCCAAGATACTGGGAGAGTCATGAATTTGTTTCGTTTCCGGGGCCGGCAGACTGCGTGTGCTCAACGTTTCCCCGCTGTGTTTTAAATTTAGCGCCCAGCCGAGGCGACTGTAGTTCCGGCTCATTGCCAACTGACAAGTGGAAGGGGCCGCGGTCACCCCTCCGATGCTTGACTAGTGGTAGGTGCTGGCCGAGCGGCGGGCGGGGTCGCGCAGGGTCAATTTGCCCTGTAGCTCCATCGTGGAGGTATCACGAAGGGCGAGGCCTAGATCCCGGAGTGTGGGGCCTGGAAGGTGAATGCTGTCTCCATACCCAGAGGGGTAAAAGCCTGCAGCGCAAGTCCATGTTAGGGCAGTACTCACATCCGAATCCTAAGTGTGATTACTAAAGTCTCAGTGAATGTAACTTGATCATCAGTTGCATTCTACGTCTGGATGCAAGCTAGACTCATAAAACATGTAAACGGTGGTGGTGGTGGTGGTGGTTTTGTGCCGTGGACTCAGTTCCGACTCATAGCGACCCTGTACAGGGTTTCCAAGGCTGTAAATCTTTACGGGGGCAGAAAGCCTCATCTTTATGTAAACAGTATGACGCACAAAACGTGTAAACAGTCCTCAAATTGAACTTAGTCCTTGCCATTAAGAACAGATGCACAATTTGGGGTTCAGTATATTTGTTTAATATTTTTGGAAGATTTTGTAATGAGTTTAAAATTAAAGAATTTTCTAATTAATTTTTAGGAAGCTAAAGTCATGAAATTTTGAGGTTTAAACTTTTAAAAATCAAGTTTTAATTGAAAATATAATGTACACGATTTAAAAAAGAAAAATAATGATTTTCTACTTCAAAGGACAGTCTGCCTCCTTGCTGTGTTGGATCCCTAATCCCATTCTTCAGGAACAGTGACTGTAAACAGTTTCTTAACAGTTCTTCCAGAACTTTTCCCTGCAAATACAAGCTCCTTTGTGTTATTTTTTGAACCACGGGGTGAATGATATGTCCAGTTCTTTGCTTTTTTTGCTTTATCATGTTACTGAAATTCAGAGAGATCTAGCTCAGCCTTCTGAATGCATGTTTAACTTCAAATGCTGATTGACTGCAGGGGCAACCATTGCTACAGCCTTGATTTGCCTGCTCTCCAGCAAGATCATACTGTCTGAAAGGCTATCACATAGGCCAAGTCCCCAGGCACACCGTAATAGCAGCTGCAAGAGAAAAGTTACCCTAGTTCCCTTATTGGGATATACATAGCTGGTTTCATTTTTTCCTGATCCTTTCCAGCCCTAGCTATCTATGCATTTTTATTTGACTGTTTTCACAGCATAAGGACAATTTTGTCTGCTTTTTTCACTTAACATTATGAACATGTTTCCCATGGTATTCGGATCTATCAATGTTAATAAATGTATGTTATTTTACATGGCTAGTGTACCATGGAGTCCTGGTGTGGCACTATAGGATAAACACTTAACTGTAATATCAGTTTGAACTGCAAGTTGGCAGTTCAAATCTGCCAGCCACTCCTCAGAAACCCAGATACAGAGTTGCTGAGTCAGAACCAACTCCATGGCACTTAACAACAACAGTGTACCACAGTTACTTAACCATTCCTTGTTGTTAAGAAGTGCCTGTTAGTACATTCCAACTCATAAATAACCCTATGCATGATAGAACCAAACACTGCCTAGTCCTGCACTTGCCTCACAGTTGTTGTTATATTTGACATTATTGCAGCCACTGTGTTATTTCATTGGGGGTCTTTAGTTTTAGTTTTAATTCTTCCAAGACAGATTTGTTGGGTTTTCTGTTGAATTTTCATAATTCAAATGCATCAATTCTTCTACAGTCAGAAATTGTTTATTCATTGTCTAAATGTCACATGCATATGAGACAATTGAAAATAACTGGCTTGGGTCAAATGCATCTTAGTCCTCTTTTGAACACTTGAAAGAGGCCATCTGCTTCTATGAGCATTGATTGTGGATCCAAGTAAAATGAAAGCCTTGACAACTTCAATCTTTTCTCCATTTTTCATAATGTTGTTCATTGATCTAGTTCTGAAGATTTTTGTTTTCTTTACACTGAGTTGTAATCTATACTGAAGGCTGTATTCTTTGAGCTTCATCAGCAAATACTTCAAGCAAGTTTGTGTCATTATATATCTCAGGTTGTTAATGAGTCTTTCTCCAATTCTGAAGTCACATACTTCATATAGTACATTTTCTCAGATTATTTGTGCAGCATAAATATTGAATAAGCATGGTGGAAAGATATAGCCCTGGTGCACACATTTCCTGATTTTAAACCACTCAGTAATCCCCTTGCTCAGTCGCAGTGACTGCCTCTTGGTCTACGTACAGGTTCCTCATGAGCCCAGTTAAGTGTTTTGGAATACCTATTCTTCTCAGTGCTATACATAGTTTGTTATAATCCAGTCAGATGCGTTTGCATCATTAATAAAACACAGATAATCATTTTTCTGGAATTCTCTACCAAGATTCATCTGATGTCAGTAATGATATTCCTTGTTTCTAGTCATCTTTTGAAGCCAGCTTGAATTTCTGGCAGCTCCCTGTTGATGTACTACTGCTATAACCATTTTTAAATTATCTTCAGCAAAATTTTACTTGCATGTGATATTAATGATATTGCCCAATAACTTCCTCATATTGTTAAGTCACCTCTCTTTGGAATGGGCACAGATATAGATCTCTTTTAATCAGTTGGCCAGGTAGTTGTCTTCCAAATTTCTTGGCATAGACGACTGTGTGCCTCCAGTGATATATCAGTTTGTTGAAACAATTCAGTTTTTATTCTGTCAATTCCTGGTGCCTATGTCTTGCTAATAAATGCCTTCAGTACAGCTTGGACTTCTTCTTTCAGTATTATTGATTTTTGAAATAGTTGAACATTGATCATTTCTTTTTGGTACAATGACTCTATGTGTCCATCTTTTTTTGATGCTTTCTGTATCATTCAATATTTTGTCCATTTGTTGTTATTAAGTACCATCAAGTCTGTTCCAACTAATAATTAAGCTGTATAGCAACTGGTAGATTTGAACCACCAACTATTGCTTATCCTACAGCACCACACCAGGACTCCATTTTACCCATAGAATCCTTCAGTATTGCAATCAAAGGTTTGCGTTATCCTTCAATATGAAAATTGCTGAGCATGTTCTTCCCTTTAGGTTTTTCGTTTTTGATTTCCTAACTCCAGGTCTTTGCACATTTCATTATTCACATTTTGTCTTCTCTAGCTGTCCCTTGCAATTTCCTGCTCAGCTCTTTTACTTCATCATTTCTTCCATTTGCTTTAGGTACTCTATGTTCAAGAGCAACTTTCAGAGTTTCTTCTGACATCACTTAGTCTTTTCTTGCTTTCTTCATATATGATGTTCTTGATGTCATCCCAGAAATCATTTTGTTCAGATCATCAAGTCTGTTCTTCAAATGGTCTCTAGATTCAAGTGGTTTATGCTCAAGGTCGTAATTTGACTCTTGTGACCTTGTTTTAATTTTCTTCAGCTTTAACCAGAACTTGTTGTTGTTGTTAAGTGCCAGCGAGTTGGTTCCAACTCATAGTGACCCTGTATAGGGTTTCCAAGGAACAACTGATGGTTTTGAACCACTGACCTTGTGGTTAGCAGTCCAGTGCTTATTCTAGGGCACCACAACAGAACTCCGTGGCATATGAGCAATTGATAGTCTATTCCACTGTTGTCCTTGGCATTGTTTTGGTTAATGATATTAAGCTTCTCCATTATCCCTTCCCATCAAAAAGCCAAACCAAATCCATTGCTATTGTGCCAAATTCTACTCATAGTGAGCCTATAGGACAGAGTAGTATTGGCTTTTTGGGTTTCCAAGACTATAAATAGAAAGACAGCCTCATCTTTCTACCACCGAGATGCAGTCAATTTGATTCCTCTGTGCTCTATCTAGTGAGGTCCACATGTATAGTCACCAATTATGTTGTTGAAGAATGTTATGTACATTGTTGTTGTTAAGTGCCATTGAGTTGATTCCGACCCACAGCAACCCTGTACAGTATTTCTGAGGAGCAGCAGGTGAGCGTGAACTGCTGACCTTGCAGTTCAAATGACTTTGCAGTCTGGCGCATTAACCCACAGCGCCACATTGGTCTTGCGAAATTCTATCATGCTATCTCCAGCATTGTTTCTATGACCAGGGCCTCCTCTTTATTTCCAAGTTGTACATTCTAATCACCAGTAATTATCAATGAATCTTGATTGCAAGTTTGATCAGTTTAAGACTGAAGAAATGGGTAGAATTCTTCAATTTCTTCGTCATTGACGTGGGTGGTCGGTGAGTAAATTTGAATAATAATTGTATTAACTGGTCTTCCTTGTAGGCTTATAGATAGTATCCTATCACAGACAGTATTATATTTCAAGATAGATCTCAAAATGTTCTTTTCTGATGATGAATGTGATGCCATTCCTCTTCAATTTGTCCTCCCAATATAGTAAACCATATGATTATCTGATTCAAAATGGCCAAATCAGCCTCCATTTCAGCTCACTAATACTTAGGGTATCAATCTTTATGCATTCCATTTCATTTTTAATGCCTTACAATTTTTTAGACTTTGTACATTCCATGTTCCAATTATTAATGAATGTTTGCTGTTTATTCTCATGTGGATTTGGGCCACATCAGCAAATGATGGTCCTGAATGCTTTACTCCAACTATATCATTAAGGTTGACTCTGCTTTGAGGAGGCAGCTCTTCTCCAGTAGTTCTTTGAGTGCCTTCCAACATGAGGGGCTTATCTTCTGGCTCTGTATCAGACACTTTTCAGCTGTGATCCATAAGGGTTTCAATGGCTAGCCTTTCAGAAGTGGTCTGCCTCAGCTTCTTCCTAGTATATCTTAGTCTGGAAGCTCTACTGAAACCTGTGCACCATAGGTAAACTGGTTGGTATTTAAAATACCAGCAGCATAGCTTCCACAATTACAGCAACATGCAAGCCACCACAGTATGAATGACAAACTGACAGACATTTGGGGAAATGATTTCTAGTGTGGAATATTTTTATTATTTCATCTATGATTTTAAATAATGTTATGTATGAATATTTTGGAATGGTTTGAAGTAGCAAACTAGATGCCCATACAGCAGCAGGAATGCTTTATATTGAGAGACGGAAAGTAAGACACAGGACAAAATTTATAGCGGAAATATATGCCATACAGGGAAATTTAAAACACACATAAAACAACACTATATATTTTAGAAGGATACATGTATGTTTAATACCATATATCAAAGGAGCTCTGGTAGCGTAGTTGTTACGAATCGGGCTGTGAACTGCAAGGTCAGCAGTTCAAACTACCAGCTGTTCTGCAGGAGAAAGATGAGGTTTTCTGCTTCTGTAAAGATTTACAGCCTTGGAAACCCTGTATGGGTCTCTATGAGTTGGAACCGACTCCACGGCATGTAACCACCACCACCACATCAAACATAGGAGTCCTGGTGTGGCACTGCGGGTCAATGCACCGGAATGCAAAGTCAGTTTGAACCGCAAGATCCCGATTCAGGCTCACCAGTCGCTCCTCAGAAACCCTGTACAGAGTCGCTATGGGTCAAGCTCACCAGCCGCTCCTCAGAAATCCTGTACAGAGTCGCTATGGGTCTGAACCGACTCAACAGCACTTAAAAACAACAATCAAACACATAAAAATAGGTATCTTTAAACAAAGAAGAAAGGATAGAGGATGAGGCACAGAGAAAATAAAATAAGAGACGGGCCAGGGCTCACATGGACAAGGGTCATTTTGTCCTATGAATGAGAGATTAACTCCTTATTAAGTTAAAGGACCATTTATTTTTAAAGGGATGTAGCACTTGTATACCAATGTTCACTGCAGCACTACTCACAATAGCCAAAAGGTAAAAACAACCTAAAAAAACTATCAACAAATGAATGGAATAATCAAATGACGTAGATCCATGCAATGGAATATTAGCCATAAAAATAAACTAAATCCTGAAACATGCTACACCATGGATGAATGGTGAAAACATTACATTCAGTGAAATACACCAGTTACCAAAGGACAAATATTTTAAGATTCTTCTTATTGGAAGTATATAGTATAGGCACTGTAGGATTGATAGTATATAGATAAATATATAAGCACTGGACTATTAATCTCAAGGTTGACTGTTCAAACCTACCAGTTGCTCTCGGAAACCCTATACAGGGTTGCTGTGAGTCAGAACCGATTCAATGTCAAACAACTACAGCAAAGTTAATAGTGATTCCCTGGGATGGGAGGGAGTTGTGTGAAAGCTCAGGGGCACTGAGTTTCTGTCAGTGGTAATGGCATAATTTGGAAACAGTAATGATGATGGTTGCTCATCATGACAAATGTAGTCAATGTCACTTTTTACATGTTAAAAATGTTGAATTGACAAACTGTTATATCTATTTTATCACAATAAAATACATTTTATAAAAAAACACTGCAAGAAACATCTCTAAATAAAGTCCTTTATCCCATTAAAAAAAATCTGTAAGTATCTTCTTAAAGTGGGGCCAGCTGTTGGTGTGGAGCCCAAGTCTAGATCCTTCTTGCTTTTGAGTGTTTCCAAGATAAAATCCAAGGTACTAGGTTATGAACACTTGGTCCTTGAAGATCTGGCCTTTCTTACCCCTCCAGCCATAGTTCCAACTCAATTCATGCTCCATACAGGAGCAATTGCCCCTGGTCATGTCTTGCATTTGGCATTCTCTTTCTAATGTTAAATGGTCATTTGTGTCTGTTCTTCCCCACCATCCACCATCACCTGAGGGCTGTCGGGGACCTGCCTCGACATAGTTGTGTTGTTCACGAGTGTTTGGTTCACAAGGAGGGGAGATCCAGCGGCGATAGGGATAGCAAAAGAATACACAGACAAACAGAAGAAGGGAGACAATGAGGCACCCCAAAGCCAGGGTGGATACATCACTGGTGGGCAGGCTTGGGACTACAGGCATCATGGCCTCTGCAGGCAGCAACTCACTGCCCTGCAATCTTTACTGCATGCCTTCCAACCAGTAATGCACTGCAATCTTTACTCCATGCCTTCCAACCTGTAATGCACACCTGGGGAGGCACGGGCCTCTGTTTTATTTAGGGGAGGAGCTTCACACCAAGCTGGGAGGGACCAAAACAGGATACAGCTAGCATCAGTACTTTTCAGACATTCAGGTAACTTTACATCGTACTTCGCTGGTTCAAATCCCAGGCCAGCAACTTGGTTTCTCAGGCCCAATTAACATATCTATAGCCCCTGAGCATAGTTGGGGGAAGGTGAAAGGTAAAGACAAAAGCTTGGGCGGAGTCCCACTGTTTCGGCTTCCTGAGTCAGGTCTCCAGACACCCAGGTGAATGGGCTGCACCTGGAAAAGGATTAGGGTGGATGGGTTCTTTGTCTATAGAACAAAGAAATGAGAAGTAGCTAAGATATTTTTAGTTAATCCTTTGGAGAACGGCTTGACCTTGCAACCTTTAGTCTTAGCTTTAGGAAAATATCACATTTATCTGTGGATTACCAAGAGCTCTGTGTATTAAATTAATACATGTAATAATATTAAGATGAAAAACAATTTGCCATTAACTGCCAGTGGCCTCATTTGTTACACTCGGGCCTATAGGCCCTCGAACCTCTGACCAGTCTTACACGGTCCGCAACAGAGGGCAGATCATCAGTTTTACATTCCACAAATCATATACTTTGTTTCATTACAATGACTATAAGCCCCTCCATGTACCATTAGTTAACTGTATTTCTATTCATTTTAGCTCTTTTTTTTTTTTTTTTTTAACACTAAGGCATACATTATCATTTAAACCACCAAAGGGCACACTCTGCAAGTCAGCCTCCTGGCCACCAGCTCTCAGTCCCTCTCTTCTCATGAATCAAGAGTCCTCAGCTGCTCCCTCTCTCCATGTCCCCATCTGTGCCTCCATCTCTGGTGTTGCTGCTTTTCTGGATAGGGTCCCATATTCCACTTGTGCTGGTCTCCCTTGATAGTCCTAGAGTCCTCTGTTTCTGGACTGTAAAATTAGCTACTCCCCTATTTTTGTTACAAAACTTCTACCTTTATGATTGTGACAGTCGCAGTTAGTCATGATAATATCTCTGGTAGCGTAGTGGTTACAAATTGGGCTGCGAACCGCAAGGTCAGCAGTTAGAAACTACCAGCGCAGGAGACAGATAAGGCTTTCTGCTCCTGTAAAGATTTACAGCCTCGGAAACCCTGTACAGGGTCTCTGTGAGTTGGACCTGACTCCACGGCACATGACAACAACAACAATTGAATCATAAGAATCTTATTACCATTTCTTTTTACCAGACCCATCTAGACAAGGTGAAAACTATTCAGTGGGGACTCTGTCTTCCCACACACACTCTGAAACATAACTCCCTCTTGAAACCTTGTAAGCCAGTCACTTTGTGCCTTTATCGCCCCTCATTTTAGGTAGCCAATGTCTAAGTTGCCTGTCCCTATATGCCCTGTACACAGAAAGGATAGCGTTGATACTTGATGTGAAGACTCCTTCCCTCTCTATTAGTATTTAGAGGTACTACCTCCATGAGTATAGGTGAAATGGCTGAGTTCAACCATGTTCCATAGACTCCCGTTGTCCTGGAGATGAGATAGAGAAGAGGAAGGGCTGGTTGGTCCAAAGTGTGGTGAGACCTGGGGACATGTGAGCCCATGGACAAGAACATTAGCCACAGAGGGTTAGAGCTGAGAGTGAAGCATCCAGCTGATATAAAGTGAGGGGGGTGCACAAGAACACCCAGACTTGCAGATAGTACCCATTTGGCCTAGCCTTTTTGACTGATAATCATAATTAGACTAGAGGAAGATTAACAAACAAAAACAATTTTTGATAAAGGAAATGAGGGTAAATTGCTACAATTTGATGACCTATACTCATGGAAGTGTTATTGTTGTTAAGTGCTGTCGAGTTAATTCCAACCCATAATGATCCTTCCCATTGTCATCAACTTTATTCCAACTCATATGTACAGAATTGTACTGTGTTCCATGGGTCTTCTTGCCTGTACCCTTTCAGAATCATATTGCTTACCCAACAAAATTGGAATACAGGGGAAATTCCGCAACATAATTAAAGGGCATATATTAAAAAAATTAAAAAAAAAAACAAAAAAAAAACAGCCAACATCACTTTCAATGGAGAAAAAGTGGAAGCATTCCCCTTTCAAACAGGGACCAGAAAAGGATGGCCTTTATCACTACGTCTATGCAATATTGAGCTGGAAATCTTAGCCAGAACTATAAAGCAAGAAAGGCAAATGAGATTAAAGGCATCCAAATTGGCAATGAAGAAGTAAAACTCTATTTACAGATGATTTGATTTTATATTTAGAAAATTCCAAAAACTCACCAAAAAAATTGTTGGAACTCATTGAGAGATGAGTTAGTGGCAGGGTATAAGATCAACATACAAAAAGCAGTTGGATTCCTTTACACTAATAGCAAGCTTTGAAAAGGAAATCAGGAAAATTATCCCAATTGCCACCGAAAAGATGAAATTGTTGTTGTTCAGTGCCTTTGAGTCGGTTCTGACTCATAGTGACCCTGTATAGGGTTTCCTAGGAGTGACTGGTGAGTTTGAACTGCCAACCTTGTGGTGAGCAGTCCAGTGCTTATCCTACAGTGTTATAAATTTAACCAGAGAAACAGAAGGTCTACACAAAGAAAACTACAAAACACTACTATAAGAAACCAAAAGAGGCCTAAAACAACATTGTGAAAATGTCAATGCTACCCAAAGCAATATATACATATAACACAATCCCAATCCAGATTCCAACATCATTCTTTAGAGAGATAGAAGAATTAATCACTACATAGAAGAAATGAGACCTTAGGTAAGCAAAGCATTACTGAAAAAAAATAATAAAAAAAATAACAAAGCCAGAGGCCTCTTACTTCCTGATCTCAAAACCTACCATACAGCCATAGGAATTAAAACAGCCTGGTGCTGATACAATAAAAAACACATAGATCAATGTAACAGAATTGAGAACCCTGAAATAAATTCATCCACCTATGATCAGTTGATCTTTAACAAAGGGCCGAAATATATTAAACAGGGAAGAAATAGTCTCTTCAACCAGTGGTGCTGGCAAATCTAGAAATACGTCTGCAGAAGGTATGAAGAAACAAGATTAATATCTCACACCATATACAAAAACAAACTCGATGTGGATTAAAAACCTAAATGTTATAACTTAAAACTATAAAGATCATCCTTATAGAAATAGGATAAACTTTGGGGCTCTGATAACATGGCATAAATATATAATCAAACATAATTGAAAACACACAAACAATAGAAGATAAGATAGATGACTGGGTAAAAAGAGAACCCACAAATTGGGAGAAAAAATTTGGCAATGACATATCAGGCAAAAATTCTTGGTAAAATTTATTAGAACACTTCAACACCTCAACAAGAAAAAGACAAAAAATCCAGTTTAAAAATGGGCAGAGGACATGAACAACCACTTCACCAAAGAAGACATTCAGACGACCAACAAACTTATGAAGAACTGTTCTCAATCTTTAGTCATTGTTGTTGTTAAGGGCTGTTGAGTCAGTTCCAACTCATAGTGACCTTGTATAAGGTTTCTGAGGAGTGGCTGGTGGGTTAGAACCGCACACCTTGTGGGGAGCAGTCCAGTACTTACCCTACAGCACCACAGTGGGACTCCATGCAAATCAAAACAACAGTGAGATATCATCTTACCCCAGAGTTAATAACAGAGTTCAAATAAAAACATAACACAATAAATGCTGGTGTGGAGACACTGGGACTCTCCTACAATGCTGTTGGGACTGTAAAATAGTGTGGAAAACAATATGGTGCGTTCTCAAAAAGTTAGAAATGGGAATACCATGTGACCCAGCAATTCCTCAACTTATTATATGTTGTTGTGGTATGGACAAATGCTGTACAGGGTTTCCAAGGATAAGTTGGTGGGTTTGAACCACCAGCCTTGTGGTTATAGTCCACTGCTTATCCTATAGCACCACACCAGGACTCTGTGACATGAATAGATATATGCACCCCTCTCTTCATTGTGTGACACTGTAGGATAAGCATTAGACTGAAAGGTCAGTTTGAATAAAAATGTCGGCAGTTCAAACTCACCAGCCACTGCTCAGAAACCCTTTAAAGGGTCACTATGAGTCAGAACAGACTTGATGGCACTTAACAACAACATGTTCATTGTGCCACTATTCACAATAGCAAAAAGATGGAGACAGCCTAAAGGCCCATCAACAGAAGAATAGTTAAACAAACTTTCGTACATACGTACATACAATGGTGAACACTACACAACGTTGATAAGTAGCAATGGACCTGCAAAACACTTCATAACATGGATAAACCTGGGGACATTATGCTGAGTGAAATTAGTCAATCACCAAAGGGCAAATATTATATAAGTCCGTCCCCTGCTGTAAAAGAAATCAAGAAAAGGTTTTCATGCTAAAAGAAACATTCTATGGGGGATCAAAAAAAACAAATCATAGTAAGAAGAAAGGCAAAATGATTCATAAGGTAGAGAGCAGACACATGCTAATTTGGGTGATGGGGAATGGTGGCAGAGGAAAGACAAAGATAGTGGAAGACACAGGTAGGAATGTAAGAATTCAAAGGAATAGACTTGAGCCCCATCCAGAACCTTCTGAGGTGGAACATTTCCACTTGAAAGGACATGCAGACCAATCCAGGGTGGCTAGAGGAACAGAAGATACTTTCTGAAAGAAAGACCAACAGGAAAAAACAAAAATGACAGTATATTTGGCTTTTACAAGAACAAGCAAGCTGCTCTCCAGGGAACCATCAAGGCAAGCAATCAAGTCCATTCAGGACAAACCCCCCTCCAAGACTGAAACTCAAAGTGAACACACAAGCAGGCATATAAACTAGCTAGCTACCAAATTGGTCTACAATTGAGTGGAATGGGGGAAAGTCAGTCATGAAGATATGGGCTGAGTTCAACCACATTTCATAGACTCCTGTCAGCCTTGATATGAGAGAAGAGGAAGGATTGGTTGGTCCAAAGTTTGGGGAGACTTGGGAACTCCTCAGTCCATGGACATTGACCTAGCCAGAGCTGAGAGTGAAGCATCCAGCTGATCTGAAGTACAGAGAGGTGTGCAAGAAATCCCAAACTTGCAGATAGTACCCATTTGACCTAGCTCCGATGGCTTCATGATCATAACTCGAATAGAGAAAAATAAAGAAATTTGATAAAGGAAGCAAGTATAAATTGCTACAATTTGATGAACTTGACATATACTTATGGATGCAGTAGCTCAAAATACCAACTAAGAGCGAAGGAGTCTTCACATTAAGGAATCATAGTACACAGGATTGGTAGGGACGGGCAACTTAGATATTGGCTACCTAAAATGCTGGGGTAGGGAAGCTTTACAGTCACAAAGTGGCTGGCTTACAAGTTTTCAAAAGGGAGTTTAGTTTCAAAGTATGCAGGGGAATGTAGAATCCCCACTGAATAATTTTCACCTTGTCTAGATGGTCTAGTGAAAGGAGATGGGGATAAGATTCATTTGATTCAATAGTGAGTAATTGTTATCATGACTGATTGCTATTGTCACACTGTAAAGGTAGAAGTTGTGTAATAAAAATGGGGGAGTAGTTAATCTTATAGGCCAGGAACAAAGCATCCCAGGACCATCAAGGGAGAAGAGCATGAGCGGAATATGGGAATATGCAGAGAAGCAGCGACACCAGAGATGGAAGCAGAGATAATGGCATGGAGAGATAGAGTAGCTGAGGACTTTGGTGGTGGTGGTAGTAGTGGTATGCTGTGGAGTTGATTTCAACTCATAGTGATCCTGTATGGGGTCTCCGAGGCTGTCAATGTTTGCTGGAGAAGAAAGCCTCATCTTTCTCCTGCGGAATTTCTGGTAGTTTCAAACTGCTGACCTTGAGGTTAGCAGCCAGACTTGTAACTACTACATTACCAGAGCTTCTTGCTGAGGCCTCTAGACTCATGGAAAGAGAAAGGCTGTATGCTGGTGGCCAGGAGGCAGGCTTGCAGAATGAGCCCTTTGGTTGTTTAAATAATTGTGTATTCCTGAGTGTTTTTGTGTACATTAAAAAAAACAAAAACAAAAAAAACCACGGAGGGAATGGAAGCAAATACTGTTGAATGATGATGCATGGAGGGGATAAAACCGATGTTCTCCCATGTAAACTATCACTCGATTCACAATAAAAACGTTTTAAAAAGCTTATGAGGGAGATTCTTTCAAAACAAAATGAAAGTGAAAATTCACATTTCTCTTCCTTTTTATCAGGAGAGAAGGCTGTTGCCAAATGCTCATATAAAGACAACACAGTTCATAAGGATGGAGGAGAAAAGGATCCACAGTTTAGAAAGGGGACCAGTGAGGGATAGAGCTGAATTGTTCTTTTGGGGGTGGGGACTTGCATTTCTATTTACACTCTTCAAGCTAATGTAACATAAGATTGTACTGGTTGCAAAAGGGACATATTTGTTCATATATACTTGTGAAATCGAAGTCCTGGTGTGGCGCTATTGGTTAATATGCTGAACTGCAAAGTCCACTTGAACCAGGAGGCCTGCTGTTCAAGTTCACCAGCTGCTCCTTGGAAACCTTTTATAGGGTTGCTATGGTTCGGAACCCATCTCAACAGCACTTAAACAAGAACAATAAACTTGTGAGATCTGTCAGCTATACAATAAGAATGACTGTGAAAATTTTCAGCAGAGCTTCTAGACTAAGACAGACTAGGAGACACTAGGAAAAAAAGCTTGGCAAACTGTTTCAAAACTCCACCTGTGAAAACTGTATAGATCACAACAGAACATTGTCCGGTCTATAATATAGGTGGAGTCCTGGTGTGGCTCTGTAGGATCAGCACTGGACTGACTGCAAAGCACAAGGTTGCCGGTTCAAACCTACCCATTGCTCCTCAGAAACACTATTCAGGGTTGCTATAAGTTGCAACTGACTTGACGACACTTAACAACAGTAGTACAGGCGCTGGTTTGATACTGTAGGATAGGCACTGGACCACAAAGTCGGTTTGAATCACAAGGTTCAAACCCATTAGTCACTCCTCTGAAACCCTGTACAGGGTTGCTATGAGTCGGAACCAACTCTGTGGCACTTAACAACAACAACAACAATGGTACAGACAGATGAACTTTTAGGTTGGACCCAATCATTTCAAACCAATTGACATCTCCTCAGTTCCAACTTACAGTGACCCCATTTTGGGTTTCTGAGACAGTAAATCTCTACGGGAGCAGATAGCCTCATCTTTTCCCCAGCAAGTGGTTGGTGGGTTTGAGCTGCTGACCTTGCAGTTAACAGCCAATGCCTAAAGCACAGTACCACCAGGTTGGCACTCAAAATATCCAGTGGGTCCAGCATTAGACTGGAGCATAGTAACAGTGGTGAAGATGGCACAGAATTACACAATGATTCATTCTCCTGTGCATGGGGCCAGAGCCAACTCAATGGCAACTAACAACAACAGTTGCCATTTCATATCTATAGAACATTTCATAGATAGAGAACCGTTTGGAATAAATACACAAAGACATTGCTATCTTTATTAGGTTCAAGTAGTAGCCCCTTCTAACTGTTGAAAAATCTAAGTACATAACCCTCTTTTCTTAGTATCAAAACTCCCCAGTGAAGTCCTTTATTTACTGAACTGGGTGACTTCAGATAAAATTCCAGCACCAATTACATTGATACAATGCTTTTTCTCCCTAAACTTATGGAGTGAACCAATCAACTCCATGATTTATTTTCTGACTTCCTTTACTATTTCATTTTCCACATTGGAAAAATATGTAAGTTCAGCCAAGACTCATGTTTTGAAGATTTTGCTTAGATTGACTGTCTTAAGACTATAAATTGTAGCCAGGGTCTCATTTTGTAACTGCTCTACACTCCTCTGGGATGTATGCCTAGAAGTTAGTGGAAGCACTTGCTCTGAGTCAGATGATGAATGGCCCCTGTAAGAAGAAAATATAAAATAGAGTAGCTGCTTAAAAGAAGAGTTAGAATTTTTTATAAAGAACAGGAAATAACCTAAGAATGCAGTAGCAACCTCCAGGTAAACTTGTGCTTAATGTTTGCACACTGTATCTCTCTTCCTCATGATGTAGGTCAATCTAAATCAATCCAACGATATTTACTGACATCTGGCTAGACAATGAATAAGGAAGACACAAGAAGAATTGATACATATGAAATGTGGTGTTAGGAAAGAATATTAAATATACCATAGACTGCCAGAAGAATGAATAAATCTGTCTTGGAAGTACAACCCGAATTTGCCTTAAAAGCAAGGATGGTGAGAATTTGTCTCTTGTACTTTAGCACAGAATATGGTTGTTGTCAGGAGGGACCAGTCCTTGGAAGAAGGACATCATCCTTGGTAAAGTGAATGAGGAGTACAAAAAGGAAGACCCACAATGAGACAGAATGACACAGTTCCATTCTATTGTACCCCAAGGTAAGAAGGAACCAATTCCATGGCTCCTAACAACAATCACATTCTGTGCCAGGCACTGCTGTTGTTGCTTGGATTATATCAGTAAAGAAAACATACAAGTATACTTGCCCTCCTGGAGTTTTGCATCTAGTGGTGGGAGATAGACAAGCAACAACATAATAAATACATTTATGTTATCATTTGTTAGTTTGCCATACTGTGGCGGCGTGCATGTTGCTATGGTGCTGGAAGTTATGCCACCAGCATTTTACATACCAGCAGGGTCACCCATGAAAGCAGCAGTCAAGAAATCAAATGATGTTTTGCATTAGGCAAATCTGCTGCACAAGACCTCTTAAAGTGTTCAAGAGCAAACATATCAGTTTGAGGACTAAGGTGTGCCTGACCCAAGCCAAGGTATTTCCAATAGCCTCATATGCATGTGAAAGTTGGACAGTGAGTAAGGAAGACCTTAGATGAACTGATGCATTTGAGTTATTGATGGAAGAGAATATTAAAATACCATGAACTGTCAAAATAACAAACAAACCTGTGTTGGAAGACGTATAGCCAGAATGCTCTTTAGAGGCCAGGATGACCAGACTTTGTAAAACTTCGGATATATTATCAGGAGGGGTCAGTCTCTGGAGAAAGACATCATGCTTGCTAAAGTGGAGGGAGAGTGAAAAAGAGGAAGATGCCCTCCAAAGAGATGGATTGACACAGTGGCAGCAGCAATGGCCTCAAGCATAGTAATAATTGTGAGCTTCTTGTAGGACAGGGCAGAGTTTCATTGCTATGAATTGGTTACTATGAATTGGAACTGATTTGACGGCATATAACAGCAACAACAAGGAGCTCTGGTAGCGTAGTGGTTACAAGTCAGGCTGCCAATCTCAAGGTCAGCAGTTTGAAACTACCAGAGATTCTACATGAGAAAAACGAGGCTTTCTGCTCCAGTAAAGATTTACAGCCTTGGAAACCCTGTGCAGGGTCACTATGAGTCAGAACTGACTCCATGGTACTTAACAACAACAACAGTGAGATAAAATGGACAGGTATTGGTCATGTTGAATCTGACAATCATATGGTTTACTGTGTTGGAATTACAAATTGGAGTGGTGTTGCAGTCATCTAAAAGAACATCTCAAGATCTATCTTGATGTACAATGCTGTCTGTGATAGGATAATATCCATACATCTACAAGGAAGACCAGTTAATGCCACTATTATTCAAAGTAATGCAGCAACCACTAAAGCCAGTGATGATGAAAATTAAGAATTCTACCAACTTCATCAGTCTGAAACTGATCAAACATGTAATCAAGATGCATTGATAATTACTGGTGATTGGAATGCAAAGGTTGGAAACAAAGAGGAAGTATCAGTAGTTGGAAAATATGGCTTTGGTGATAGAAACAATGCTGAAGATTGCATGATAGAATTTAGCAAGACCAATGACTTATTACAAATATGTTTTTT
>NW_006408781.1:921033-922513 GCF_000296735.1 Chrysochloris asiatica
ATCAGCCCAAAGCAGGCCAGGGGTAAACTGTGGAATAGACCATTAATTGTTTATAAGCAAGTTCAGGCTGAAGCTGAAGAAAATTAAAACAAGCCCATGAGATCCAAACTATGACATTGAACATATCCAATTTGAATTTAGAAATCCTCTCAAGAGCAGATTTGATGCATTAGACACTAGTGACCAAAGACCAGAGGAGCTGTGGGATGGTATCAAGAGGTCATTAAGAAGACAAGAAAGAAGGAAAAGACAAAAACATATGTCAGTTGTTGTTGTAAAGGGCCGTTGAGTTGGTTCTGACCGATAACGACCCTGAATAGGGTTTCTGAAGAGCCACTGGTGAACTTAAACTGTCAAGCTTGCAGTTAAAATGGCTTTGCAGTCTGGCACATTAACCCAGAGACTCTGAAACTTGCTCTTCAGCATAGAGATGCTAATGCAAATAGAAGAAATAAGGAAGAAAAAGAGCTGAACAAAAAATTTCAAAGGGCAGTTCTAGATGACAAAGCCAAGTATTATAATGAACTGTGCAAAGACCTGGAGTTAGATAACCAAAAGGTATGAATGAACACATTCAGCATTACTCAAGCTGAAAGACTTGAAGAAAAAAATCAAGCCTTGACTTACAACATTGAAGGATTTTATGGACAAAATAATGAATGATGCACAAAGCATCAAAAGAAGATGGAAGGTAGAGGTGGGACTTGATGGCGGCTAGGGTGGAGGTGCAGGGAGGTTCACCAGCAGCAATACCACAGAATATCAGGCAAAGCAGATTCAGGGCAGAGCTCCAAAACTCGGAACCACATAGGTAGGAATATTTTTAAAGTTTGAAGGCTTATAGCTAGAGGAATTTGAAGAGGAAGTGAGAAATCATGTACTTTTGAATCTGCTCAGCTCGGCAGCCTGGGGCAGACAACTTGGGAGAGATCAAACTGAAAGATCAAGCAGGGAAGCAGACACACCACAGAAAAATGCCATGGGAGCTTTGGAGCAAAGTTGGACAATACACTTTGTCAGTTTTGCTTTGTTCTAGTTTTCTTTTCTTTTTTTTTTTTTTAAGTATCTGTTCATGGGCCCCCCACTGTTTGCATGCCTCCATTCTGGTGACTAGGTGCCTGAGCGAACTGACACCCCCACACCCACCACTGGTGGGTTCTTCTGCCACACATGCACGCAGATACTCTCAGCCCAAGAGCCGCCCAGAAATATATATTTTTTAAATACAGAAAAAGCCAGAACAAGGGGTTTACAGAGGGAAAGAGAGTTTAAAAACAACCAGGGCAAAAATTAAATTAAATCCTGAGGTATAGCATAACAACCAACAGTGGTATCTTGAAATCTATCAGACAGCTTTGAAGGCAAGAAGCTGAAAGAGGAGATTAAAGTCATACTCATATTAGGCTACAGATTTTTTTTTCCCCTTCTCTCCCACCTCTCCCTTTTCTGCAATTATAGGCTACAGTATCCAGTCTAGCTT
>NW_006408781.1:923214-925122 GCF_000296735.1 Chrysochloris asiatica
AAAATAAGGAAGAAGTCAGGAAAGTGCTACAAGAACAATCAAATAAGGTACATACAGCACAGTAAATAATTCAAAACCTACAGAAAGAGTTCCAAATGATCAATAATAGAATATCAGAAATAGACAATACACTGAAAGGGAAAAGGAGGAGAATAGAAGAGATGGAAGGTAGAACCAGTGATCTGGAAGACAAATCTTTCAATACCACTAAGATAGAAAAGCAAACAGAAAAAAGGGTTACAAAATCGGAAGACACTCCTGCATTTCTGGTGGGACTGCAAAATGGTCCAACCTCTCTGGAAAGCAATATGGCGCTTCCTCAGAAGGTTGGAAATATAAATACCTTATGATCCAGCAATTCTGCTACTTGGTATTTACACAAGAAATACAAACCATAACATGAGTAGATATATGCACAACAATGTTCATAGCAGCACTATATACAATAGCAAAAAGATGGGGACAGCCAAAGTGCCCATCAACTGAAGAATGGATAAACAAATAGTGGTACATACACACAATGGAATATTATGCTACCTTGAAGAATAACAAAGAAGCTGATTGGAATACCTAAAATGGGGCTACAATGTGCTCAGTGAAGGAGGCTTCCTGTGGAGCCTCTGCTTTACATAAGATAATAGGTGGAATCCTCAACAGCATCCAGAATCTTCAGAGGTGGGAAATTTCCAATTGAAAGGACAAGCAGACCAGCCTAGAGAGGCTAGAAGAACATAAGATACTTCTTGAAAGAAAGACCGACAGGAAAAATACAAAGCAATATAGGCATACCGACTGATTACTACAAGAACAAGCAAGTTGCTCACCCAGGAGACGTCAAGGCAAGTGGTAGGGTCCCCTCAGAGCAAACCCCCTTCCAAGACTAAGACTCATTGATAATACACGCTCTGATTGATGACCATGTTCATCACTGATAAGGGGAAGTGAGGGAAAAACAGCAATGAATATGCAAGCTAATCCCTACAATGTTCAATAAACTCTTGTGAACTTGGTGAGAGACCTGGTTGGCCAGCAGTGTGGCAAGACCTGGGGACTCATGGGCCCAGAGTCAGTGACATAGCCGCAGAGGACTAAAGTGGAGAGTGAAGCGACCAGTTGATAAGAAGAGAGGGCATATGCACAAGAACACCTGCACTTGCAGATAATACCTAGTTGACCTGGCTTCAATGACTGGATGATCAGAGCTGAACTAGAAGAAGAAAGAAGAGGAAAAAAAGAGTAATCTGATACAATTTGATGAACTTGACCTATACCTATGGATGCAGTAGCTCAAAAGAGGGAACAATTCTTTACAGCCAAGAATCACTCCCACCGCCTCCATTCACAGAGTAGACAGGGATGGGCCACTTGGATATTGGCTACCCAAAATGTGGGGGGGAAGGGGGGGTGTTCAAAGGTAAGAAGTGACTGGCTTAAAGCTTTCAAGAGGGAATCTAGATCCAGAGGATGTGGAGGAAGGTAGAATCTCCACTGAGTAATATCCAATCTGTCTAGGCAGGGCTGATTAAAGGAAATGCGGATAGGTCTCTTGTGATATAATAGTGAATAATTGTAAGGACTGATTGTAAGGATTGGAAATGTAAAGGTGGATGTTTTGTCGCAAAGAGGGGAGTGATAAACTTTGCAGTCTAGGAGCGGAGGTCCCTGGGACCATCAAGGAAGAAGAGCGGAGAGTGGGACCCTACCCAGAGAAACAGTGACACCAGATATGGAGGCACAGATGATGACATGGTGAGATGGAGAGGCTGGGGACTTTAGACCTAGAGAAGGAGAAGGGCTGTGTGCTGATGAGTGGGGGTGGGGAGTGGGGATGCATGCAGGCTTGCAGTGTATACCCTGTGGTTGGTTAATAATGCATGGAGGGGATTGTAACCATGGCAATGAAATGAT
>NW_006408781.1:925575-928679 GCF_000296735.1 Chrysochloris asiatica
ATTATAAAATAGACACTTGAGGGGGAGAGAAAGGAATAGCCAGAAATATCACCATAGAAAGCTTGAAAGTCCATCTTCTGCCTATAACTGATTGGAATGGGGTTACAAAGTGCCCAGTGAAGGAGGCTTCCTGTGGAGCCTCTGCATTACATAAGACCATAGGTGGAAACCTGAGCCGCATCCAGAGTCTTCTGAGGTGGGAAATTTCCACTTGAAAGGTTAAGCAGACCAGCCTAGAGAGGCTAGAAGAAAGAAGATACTTCCTGAAAGAAAGATGGACAGGAAAATACAAAATAATACAGGCATTCTGACTGATTACTACAAGAACAACTAAGTTCCTCACCCAGGAGACATCAAGGCAGTCACTTCTTGCCTTTGTAGCCCCCTCATTTTGGGTATCCAATGTCCAAGTTGCCCATCCCTGTCTACTCTGTGTATGGAGGGGGTGGGAATGATCCTCTCTGTAAAGAATTGTTCCCTCTTTTCTGCATTCATAGGTATAGGTCAAGTTCATCAAATTGTATCAGATTACTCCTTTTTTCCTCTTCTTTCTTCTTCTAGTTGAGCTCTGATCATCCAGTCATTGAAGCCAGGTCAAGTGGGTATTATCTACAAGTGTGGGTGTTCTTATGCATATGCCCTCTTATCTTATCAGCTGAATTCTTCACTGTCCACTCTAGTCTTCTGTGGCTATGTCACTGACTCTGGGCCCATGAGTCCCCAGGTCTTGCCACACTGCTGGCCAACCAGGTTTCCACCTGGGTTCACAAGAGTCTATTGAACGTTCTAGGACTTAACTCACAGCTTCATTGCTGCTTTTCCCTCACTTCCCCTTATCAGTGATGAACATGGTCACCAATAAGAGTGTGTATTCCCATTGAGTCTTAGACTTGGAAGGGGGTTTGCCCTGAAGTTGAAGAGCAAAGATGTCAGTTTGAGGATTAAGGTGTGCCTAACCCAATCTATGGTATTTTCAATAGCCTCAATATACATGTGGAAGTGGGACAATGAATAAGGAAGACCATAGAAGAATTGATGCATTTGAGTTATGGTGTTGGAGAAGAATATTAAAAGCACCATGGTCTCCTGGAAGAACAAACAAATCTGTTTTAGAAAAAATACAACCAGAGTGTTCCTTAGAAGCCAGGATGGTGAAACTTCGTCTCTCGTACTTTAGACATATTATCAGGAGGGACCAATCCCTGGAGAAGGACATCATCCTTGGTAAAGTAGAGGGTCAGCAAAAAATAGGAAGAACCCAAACCAGATGGATTGACACAGTGGTAATAGCAACAGTTGCAAGTGTAACAAATGTGAGGTTGGTGCAGGACTGGGCAACACTTTGTTTTGTTCTACAAAGGTCACTATGAGTTGAAACCAACTTGATGGTATCTTAAAAGAACAACAATGACATAGCATGATAGAAAGTGAGTTATGCTGTGGAGAAAAGAAATAGAAATTGCGTTTGTGAATACAAGAAGTGTTACAATTTTAAATAAAATGTTCAGGATGGTCCTCATTAAGAAATAAAAATTTGAAGGAAGAAAGGGAGTTAGCCATTGAAAGTTTGAGTTAAGAGTGTGAGGTTGGCCCATGACTGGGCAGTGTTTCGTTCTGTTGTGCATAGGGTCACTATGAGTCAGTGATGACTCGATGGCACCTAACAACAACAAGGCAAAGAGAACAACTAGAGCAAAGGCCCTGAGGCTGCAGCTTTCACAGTATGTTCAAGTCCAGAAAAGGAGACTGTCTGACTGAGTAGAGAAGAAGAGGGAGAGAGTTGTAGGAGAGGAGGTCAGAGGTATGAAGGAGTGTCTTGCAAACCACTTGAAGGGAGTAAAATAGATCCACTAGCAAGTTGAGAGTAAAGTGCTAACAGAGAGCAATAATGCATAACAAACTTTGATCTGTTAATAGCCAAGGGAGAAAGGTAGCACAACCAAGAATGCTATTGTTGTTGTTAAGTGCTGTTGAGTCAGTGGTTCTAATTCATAGTGACCCTGCATAGGATTTCCAAGGAGCAGCTAGTGAGCATGAGCTGCCGATTTCACAGTTCAAACCGACCTTGTAGTCCAGAGCATTAAACCACAGCGCCACCCCAGGACTCCCAAGAGAAGTGAGAACTAAAATCCCGAGAGAACACACACATATATACAATCTAACAAAGGTTTTACAAGCTGTGCATTGTGCTCAATATACACATATTTTTGTACTATTTTAACTTATATGGTTTCTTTTCTTCATTCAGTACTAATACAATTCACTAAATAGATTTCATAGCCTAGTACTGGATTGGATCTGCAATTTAAAAACATCACTATAGGCAATGTGATCTTTCAGCTCTACCTAAACACATGGATAAAGTCATCAACATCATTGTCAACTCTGAGCACATTTTGGGTAAAACTACACCAGGGCCAATGACTTTCTACGGAAGGACTTTCATTAGCTCACTAATCAAAAGCCAGTATATATTCCTATTTAGTAAGACATATTGCTTCTATAGCAGTTGTCATTATATACAAATTTTGTGTTGGCTAGGTCACTACAATGAAATATAAAATCTAAAATGTGGGTACATTGTTTCTGATAGACAGCTAAAATTTATGGTAGTTAGTTAAAGAAATTTTACTTCAAATAAATGTTTAAAGTTTTAATAAAAACATGTTGTTGTTGTTGTTAAGTGCCGTCGAGTCGGTTCCAACCCATAGCGACTGGTGAGGTTGAACTGCCAACCTTGCAGTTCAAATAGCTTTGCAGTCTGGCGCATTAATCCATAGTGCCACACCAGGACTCCATAGACATGGCCTAATTAATATATTTGTTCTAGGCTTTTGTCTGTTATCTCCAGATCTATCTTCAGATATATTTGTTTCTAAAAAACAGGGCAAATTTTAGTACTTACTCTATCTAAAAATGCCTTGAAAGTTTCCCAGAGTCACTTGACTTTATAATTATAAAAGCATTAGTGCTTTTCTGAATTACTAAATTTCCCTTTTAAAGCTCAAAATTTGCTTTCAACTTAATTGTGGTCTTAAGTAATTTTTCCCCTGAAAAAAATTATTGTTTTCACTACTGGATAGGTAATTATGTTGTTGTTGTTA
>NW_006408781.1:929099-933266 GCF_000296735.1 Chrysochloris asiatica
GCTGGTAGTTTCGAACCGCTGACATATATATATATATATACACAAAAATAAACTACATGGAGCCATGTGCACACATACAGTTAAAGAAAAGCTTACATCACACATATCATCATTCTCACTGTCCCACACAGTGTTACCACCATGAACACAGGCACTCACCTTAAAGTTCTCATCTGTGCTCTAGAACTACTGTTGTTATTTTTTATCTCATGTAAGTAATTCTTCAAAAGGGAACAATCCTCAAGACAAACATTATTTATTGAGCTAAGCTGTTGTTTAATTTAAAGATGAATTCATGGGATATATTTGGTTCAAGATTTACAAATTGTTGCTATGCAATAGATTCAGGGGTCACTCCAATCTCAAAGTATCTAGTGAGTCTGGCTACCAGTAAGAATTTGAAGTGTCATTACATAATTTTCCTCTTTTCACTCAAGATTCATCTACGGGGCCCTCGATCAAAATGTTCAGTAATGGTAGCTGTGTACCATTCATTTCTTCTGGTCTCATGGCAAAGAAGGTAATAGCTTATGAAGGCAACTAGACCACTCCCTTCTCTGGTTCCTGGGTCTCCATCTACCTCTGTTGCTCCAGGTGAATAGAGGCCAATTGTATTTTGAATGACTGCTCACAAACTTTTAATGCCCTGTATGTACCCACTTAAATAGGAGTGAGCACAGATTCTTATAAGAATTCTTATAAGAATTCAGTTGACTGAACAGGCCCATGAAACCATTACTGGATAAATTAAATCTCATAATATATTAGACTCATCTTTCCCTGCCCACTTACCAGACAGCAGAGTGTCAATGTTGTTCAGTAACATTATCCAATAGACGTTTCCTAAATAGTGTAAATCCTCTGCATTTGTGTTGTTCATTAAGGTAGCCACTAGCCATCTGCAAGATCTGAGCACCTGAAATGTGGGTAGGGTGACTGATAACTGCGGTTCTCATGTTATTTAATTTTAAAGCTATGTATAACTAAAAACACTAAAAGCCAAACCTGTTGAGGCAAGGCCATTTGATTCATGGTGACCCTGTGTGCTCTAGAGACTGCTCCAGAGAGTTTTGGGCTGTGATCTTTACAGAGCAGGCCTTTCTTCTTTGACACTGTGGATGGTTCGAAATGCCAACATTTAGGTAGGCAATCGAGGACAAAACATTTGTGCAACTAAGGGACTTTTATGTGTAGCTACATCACGCATATCATCATTCTCACTATCTAGTGGCTACTACATTGGACAGCACAATTTCAGAATGAAAAGTTCCTGAATGAAACTAAATCACTTGTTGTTAATACCTTCCAATTGACTCTGACTCATGGAGAGTTTATGCACAACAGAATGACACATTGCCAAGTCCTGCATCTTCCTTACAGTCACCAGCATGTCCATGTCCATCATTGTGGCTTTTGGGGCAGTCACTCTCACCAAGGGTCCTCCATGCTCCCATTAACCCTCTATTTCACAAAACAAGATGTTCTCTTCCAGCGATTGGTTCCTTTTGATGACCTGTCCAAAGCAAGAAATATGGACAATGTTTGGCATTTTGGTGTTATCCAGAAGGTTATCATTAGTTGATTTTTGGAATTATATCACTAGGCATTTCTTTCTGGTCTTTCTCAGTCTAAAAGCTCTTTCTAAACTTGTCATCATATATGACCCTACTGATAATTGAAATACTGGTGGCAAAGGTTTTAGCCTCATAGGAACATGCAAGCCACCACAGCACAACAAACTGGGTAGTTGACTTTCATGATTAAATATTGTTTTAGGCTGAGTTCTCTAGAGAAGCAAAATCAGTGAAGCTTATTTATAAAGAGAGGTTTACCAAGGAAATGGCTCACATAGTCCCAAGTTCATTGGTCAGATGTCAGACTGAAGGCTTCTGACTCTGCAGGGCTGATGAACCAAGATGGGCAAGTCAGATAGCAGATAGGTAGGTCAGGCAGGTAAGATGGCCTACTGATGACAACTTCCAGGATCAGCAGGTAATAAAGCAGGCCACTGGTTCAAGTACAAAGAACTGGAGGTTGGGTGATGAGCCAGATGCAGAATCCAAATGTAGCAGAAAGCAAACAACCTTTGCCCAAGTGTTCAATATGTTAGAAGCAGGCCATATCTCTGAGAAAAACTTGCTTTCAATCTCACCATGGGGGATTACTACATCCTAACCACTGAAAATCCTGGCCCAGTCAAGTTGACATACAACCTTAACTATTACAAATATCCTCAATGACTTCCAATGACATTTCAAATAAAATCTAAGATTCTCAATTTGTTATTCAAAGTCAATACTAACTGGCCTCTGCCTGCCACTTACATCCTGCACTCCTGCCTCTTGGGTCTTCTAGTCATACCCCTTCCAACCTTAAGGAATTGACAGTTATTTCCTAACCTGGAAAGGTCATTGCACTCTTCACCAACACTCATCTCACATTCCCCTCCCCTGGACCAGTTTCATCTCCTTTGTTAGATCTCTTTCTCTTATTTTTTAAAACTTATTAATTCATTCCATTGACAAATCTCTGCTGAGTTTAAGGATGAGTTAGGAACTCTCTAGGTATGGAGTAATAACAGCAAAGAAAATAGAGCAAAATAATCATGTTTCCCATTTTTGCCAGGTTTACAGCCTGGTCAGGATGATTTTTTTTTAGTGAATAACCAAAATAATAATACATTATGACAAGTATTTTGAAGAAGTGCTCTGAGCTGAAGCAGTGAATAAAGGGACAGTTGGAAGAGGGCACTCAGAAGATCTGAGATACTGAGACCCTGAAGGAGCAAAAGAAGGTACCTACAAGAATAGGAAGGAGTGGACTGAGAAGCACTTATTACAGTAGTAGTCGAATGCTTGTTTCTAGGATTGTTGTTAAATGGCATAGAGTCAATTCCTACTAATATCAACCCTGAACAGGGTTTCCTAGGAGCAGCTACTGGGTTCATAGTCCAATACTTATCCTACTGTGCCACACCAGATGTCCTGTTGTTATGATTAGGTATTTTTTATTCAATTAAATCAAATTTATGATGGCAAATATATATACATTCTTTAATTTGCCATTTTAATCACTTTTTAATGTGCAATTCATGGACATTTTCCCATTTTGTTGTGAAACCATCACTACTATCTATTTTCAAAAATTTGTCATTACATCAAACATAAACATTGCAAAATATAAGTATTCCGGAACACTTAATTGTGCTCATGAGGAATCTGTACTTGGACCAAGAGACAGTTGTTTGAACAGAACATGGGAACACAGAATGGTTTAAAATTAAGAAATGTGTGTGACAGGGTTGTAAAGGAGCTCTGGTAGCATAGTGGTTACGAATCGGGCTGCGAACCTTAAGGTCAGTGGTTCGAAACTACCAGCCGCTCCGGGGGAGAAAGATGAGGCTTTCTACTCCCATAAAGATTTACACCCTTGGAAACCCTGTACAGGGTCACTATGGGTCGGAACCGACTCAATGGCACTTAACAACAACAACAACAATTCAACCTGTATGCTGAGCAAATAATCTGAGAAGCTGGGTTCTATGAAGAAAAACGTGCCATAAGGATTGGACTCATTAACAACCTGTGATATGTAAATGATGCAACCTTGCTTGCTGAAAGTGAGGACTTAAAATACTTACTGATGAAGATCAAAAAGCACAGCCTTTGGTATGAATTTGTATCTCAATGTAAAGAAAACAAAAATCCTCACCACTGGACCAATAAACAACATTCTTATGAATGGCGAAAAGATTGAAGGTGTTAAGGATTTTATTCTTCTTGGATCAACTATCAACACTCACAAAAGCAGCAGGCAAGATATCAAACAACGTATTGCATTAGGCAAATCTGCTGCACAAGAGCTTTTGAAAGTGTTGAAGAGCAAAGATATCAGCTTGAGGACTAAGGTACACCTGACCCAAGCCATGGTATTTTCAATAACCGCATATGCATGAGAAAGCTGGACAGTGACTAAGGAAGACCATAGAAGAATTGATGCTTTTGAGTTATGGTGTTGGAAGAGAATATTGAAAGTGCCATGCAAGACCTGGGGACTCTTGGGCCCAGAGTCAGTGACATAGCCACAGAGGATTAGAGTGGAGAGTGAAGCATCCAGCTGGTAAGAAGAGAGGGCATATGCATAAGAACACCCACACTTGCAGATAAT
>NW_006408781.1:933852-950029 GCF_000296735.1 Chrysochloris asiatica
AAGGAGCAGCTGGAGACTTTAGATCCAGAGAGGGAGAGCGACTGTGTGCTCAAGACCTGGGGGGTACGGGGGAAGGATTGCATGAAGGGGATTGTAACCACGACAATGAGACGATATATGATAGAATGAATGTAAAACTAATGTTCTCCCATGCAAACTATCACATAATTCACAATAAAAACATTAAAAAAAAAAAAAAAGAAAGTGCCATGGACTGTCAAAAGAACCAATAGATCCGTTTTGGAAGAAATGCAGCCGGAATGCACCTTGGAATCCAAGATGACCAAATGTTGTCTCTCATCCTCCAGACATATTGTCAGGACCAGTCACTGGAGAAGGATATCATGTTAGGTAATGTGGAAGGTCAGAGAAAAAGAGGAAGACCTCCAGCGAGATGGATTGGCCAGGTCGCAGCATCGATGGACTCAAGCGTGGCAACAGTAGTGAGGTTGGCCCAAGATCGGGCAGTGTTTCATTCTGCTGTGCATAAGGTCACTATGGGTCGGTACCGACAGATGGAAGCAAACAACAACAACCAACAACAGTACAGGTGGAGGCATATCTGACCTTCACTTCATAGGAAATAGCCTTGGGCTGATTTTGAACTCGGTCTTCTTTCCTCCTTGTGGTGTTAGAGGAAGTCAAAATGGTCCCCACTTGCTTTAAGCAGGTGGAGTCAAGAGCAGAATTCATTGCAGTGGCTCCATGACTCATGAAAGTCTGAGGTTTTGTAAGAGGAAGGAAAGGAAAAAAAAAAAAAAAACAGGCATGGGAAGTGAAACTTTTGATTTTAGATGGTTAAGTTTGGATTTTGCTACCACTTATCTGTCAGTTTGTGGTGTTGTGATGGCTTGTATATTGTTGTGATTCTGGAAACTATGTCACTGGTAATTTAAATACCAGCAGGGTTACCCATGGTGGACAGGTTTCAGCCAAACTTCTAGCCTAAGACAGACTAGGAAGAAGGAGAGACAGACTACTTCAGAATTATTTAGTCCCTGAATATCTTATGAATAACAGTGAACACTGTCAGATAGCACCAGAATATTGACTATTGAAACATGATGAAGAGCACCAGAATATTGTTAAATATATTGCTTGAAGATGAGTCCTTCAATTTGGAAGGCACTCAAATGCAACTAGGAGAGCAGCCTCCTCAAAGTAGAGTTGATGAGAATTGAATAAATCTTTTGAGAGCTTCATTTGCTGATGGGGCACAACTCAAAACTAGGAGAAGCAGCTGGACTGGTATTGGTCATTTTGAATCTGAGAATCACATTGTTTACTATGATGGTAATTACAAATTGAAGAGGAATGGCATCAGATTCATCATCAAAAGAACATTTCAACATCTATCTTGAAGTATAAAGCTGTCTAGGATAAGATAATATCCATATGCCTACAAGGAAGAACAGTTAATACCACTATTATACACATTTACAAACCAACCATTAAAGTCAGTGATGATGAAATTGAAGAACTCTACAAACTTCTTCAGTCTGAAATTGATCAAACATGTAATCAAAATGTATTGAAAATTACTGGTGATTGGAATGCAAAGATTGGAAACAAAGAGAAAGAATCCATGGTTGGAAAACATGACCTTGATGATGGAAACAGTGCTGGAGATTGCATGATAGAATTTTGCAATACCAATGACTTATTTATTTCAAACACCTTTTTAAAACAATATAACAGATGAGTACACACGTGGATCTCATCAGATAGAATACACAGAAATCAAATGGACTATATCTGTGGGAAGAGACACTGGGAAAATTCCATATCATCAGACAAGATCAGACCAGGGACAGACTGTGGAGCAGACCATCAGTTGCTCATAAGCAAGATGAAGCTGAAGAAAAGTGAAACAAATCCATGAGAGCCAAAATATTACCTTAAACATATCCCACTTGATTTTAGAGACAATCTCAAGAATAGATTTAATCTCAAAATCGTAAGAGTTGTGGAATGACATCAAGAACATCATAAAGGAAGGAAGCAAAAGGTCATTAAGAAGATAAGAAAAAAGGAAAAGACTAAAACATTATATATACATACAACAGAATATTATTCAGCCATAAAAATGAATGAAATTTTTGATACATGCTACAAAATATATGAACCTTGAAAACATTATGCTATGTTAAACAATTCATACTCAAAAGGACAAATTTTGTTTGATTCCACTTACATGAAGTATCTAGAACAGGCAAATTCATAGAGACAGATGGTACAACAATGATCACCAGAGGCAGAGGCAGATAGGAATGGTGAACTATTGCCTAAGGAATACCCAGTTCCTATTTTGAATAATGAAAATGTTTTGAAATTAGATAGTGGTGTTGATTGCACAGCATTGCAAATAGACTTAATGTTACTATATTTTACATTTTAAAATGATTGTTGTTGTTGTTAACTGCCATGAAGTCAGTTCCGACCCATAGAGACCCTGTATAGGGTTTCCAAGGAGTGGCTGGTAAGCTTGAACCACTGACTTTGGGGTCCAAATGACTTTGCAGTCCAGCGCATTAACCCACAGTGGAATGGGAAATTTTGTATTGCATGTATTTTGTCATGGGAGCACAGTGGCTCTGTAGGATAAGCACTGGACTGCTAACCACAAAGTCAATGGTACAAGCCCAACACCTACTGTGGTGGTGTAGGCATAGTTTCCACCAGTTCCTGCTTCCACTTGTTGTGTGCTATTGAGTTGGTTCCAACTCATGGCAACCCAGTATAGGGTTTCCAAGGAACAGCTGGTGTATTCGAACTGCTGACCTTGCAACTAGCAATCCAATACTTATCCTACAGGGCTATAACTAGGACTCATAATGACCCTGTATAGGGTTTCTGAGGAGCAGTTGGTAGATTTGAACCGCCAACATAATTAGCCGTCCAGTGCTAATCCTACAGTGCCACACCAGGACTTGTTTCCACTTAGGGTTGTGTTTAAGGGAACAGACTTGAGTTGTAGCCAAGGAGATTTAGATTCGTTTTTAGAAATAACTTCACATCTCTATAAAGCATTCAAGACAGCCTGAGAACTTCGAGAACAAAAACATTGCTGAGACAGCTTAGGTCATATACTACTTGGAATTGGAAGGCATTATCTTTGTCATAGATGGCCTCTGAAATTTGTGATTCTGTTTGTTAACTCTCGAGATAGGAATATCTGAACTCATAAACTTAGAATCCACAACAAAGCTGAAAGGATCTCACAGAAGAAAACAAGCAAGCCTGGTTCTCAGTCTTCATAAGAGGCTGTGTCTTGATTTAAGAAGTGGCACAAAGGTTCTGGAGAAGGTAAGGATGCTGGTGGGGCACCAGTTCTCCTATAGCCAAAACTAGCTGTCAGGGAGTCAACTCCAACTCCTGATGATGCCCTGTGCGTCAGACCCGAGCTGTGCTCCGGAGGGTTTTCAATGGCTGATTTTTCAGAAGTTGACTCCAGACCTTTCTTCTGAGCACCTCAGGGTGAACTCTATCTGGTTAGCAGATAAGTGCATGAACTCTTTGCACCACCTGGGGCCTACAGTTCACTTACTCTCCAGGTTATTTCTGTTGGTCAGTGGACATTTTTAGAAATCCATGTTTTACAAAAGAAAGGAAAAAATCATAGCTTATCCCATAAAAGTCCACAATCATTCTGAAAAGACACATATATAAGGAGCTCTGGTAGTGTGGTGGTTACAAATCGGGTTGCGAGCTGCAAGGTCAGCAGTTTGAAACTACCAGCTGTTCCATGGGAGAAAGATGAGGCGTTCTGCTCCTGTAAAGATTTACAGCCTCAGAAACCCTGTACAGGATTGCTATGAGCCGGAACCAACTCCATGGCACACAACAACAATGAAGTAATTAGAAAGCATTACACGGCAACTGAATATCAAGGCTCAGCTCTACTGAGGATAAGAAAAGAGCAGTCTGGGCTGGACTCACCGCACACGAGGAGGAATTATTAGGTTCTGTGTGGGTTGCTCACCAAAAGATCTGCAGTTTGAACTCACCAGTTGCTCCATGGCATATGGATAAAGTGGTTTGCTTCCATTAAGATTTACAACCTCACAAACCCTAAGGAGCAGTCCTACCCTGTCCTATAGGGATGCTATGAATTGGAATCAACTGAAGACAGTGGGTTTTTTATGGCATTTAAACAGTTGGAGAAGAGTTGAGAAGGCATTTCAGATACTGGCACAATATAAGGTAAAATCTAAAGGGGGAATATTCTTGAAATCCGAGGCATGTTAAGTGGAGGGTGTTGGTTATTGTGTGAATGTTTCAGAGAGCACAGGAGGTGATGAAGTGAAATCCTTGTATAGTTGGTAGTGTGTGGTTACAGAAGGCTTTGAATATCAGCCAGATAATTCTAGACTTTGTTGTTGTTGTTAAGTGCTTTTGAGTCAGTTCCGACTCATAGCAACCCTATAAAGGGTTTCCGAGGAGCAGCTGGTGAGCTTGAAACGCCAACCTTGAGGTTCAAACTGACCTTGCAGTACAGCGTATTAACCCACAGTGCCATACCAGGATTCCACAGGGAAGAATCAGCCAGGGTATGTTCCTAAGTAGAGCAGGGATATGCTACAAATAATGTTCAATGATTAATTTTGCAGCAATTTTCACAATGAAGTATTTCATAAGGATTGTTATTGTTAAATGTTGTTGAGTCTGTATAGGGTTTCCATGGTATTAAATATTTGCAGGAGCAGAAAGCCTCATCTTTCTCCTGAGGAGCTGCTGGTGGGCTCAAGCCCCTAATCTTCATGATTTTAGAGAACACTTAAAAAAAGAAGCCTTGGTATATATTGGATAGCTTTGTCATCAAACAGACAACTTATGTTGAATATTTATCTTTTACGTAAAGTCAATTAATTGTAAATGTTAACCATGTCTACACTAGTGTTTGACCAAACAACTGGCTATAAGAGCCTAGCCACATCGACACATAAGATTAACTCACATGGACTTGCCATTGGGAAAGGCCATTCTGATTGAGGCTATAGCTTCAGCATACCAATGCAGCAGGATAAACACAGAACTGAGAGCCAGGAAATCTGGCTCTAGCCAGTTGTTATCCTTAGTCAATTCCCCAGCCTAGGTTTCACCTAAAGTTGAAGGAGCATAATCCGAATAAGCTAACAATAATTTTCAACTCAGACTTTGTGTAAAAACTCGTTTATTCATCTATCAGGAGTTTCAACTTGAATCTAACATGACTCATTCTAGGATATAACTGGGCATATTTGGCAGGAGGGTAGAAACTGTCTAATTGCATGAGGATACAATTCTTTTGGGAAAATATCCCTTTCTAAATGACAGTTCTGTTAACCCCAAGGTTGGTAGTTCAAATCCACCAGCCTCTCCTTGGAACCCTGTACAGGGTTGCTGTGCATTGGAATAGACTCAACGGTGTTAGAAATGAACCCCGATGTCACACAAGAAGACACTCGTTAAGACTAAATTACCTCGGTAAGGCAAAATTTACTTCTGCAGAAGGGTGTGTGTGCGTAGCTGTACAGGAACAGGCCAGCGAGCATGCTGAGAGGGTAGTTCACTCAGGTTTTATCCCTGATCCAAGTCTTAAGGCTGTGTCTCACCCCACTGGCTAGGGCTTCTACTGCACAGTTTTTTCCTTACCCAGTGGGTTAATTAAAATTTCTAAGGTGTGCATTCTAGTCCCTACTCACTTCAGGAAGTAGCAAAAAGTAAAAGAAATGTCCCCCAAATACAATAAACAGGATTACAATAATTTTGAAGCAATTCCCCCTTTTTCTTCTTGTTAAACTTCTTTATTCTTTTCTTCAAACTCTGCAAGGAGACATTGACTTTGGTGTTCGTAGGTTTCTAAGTGAAAAAAAGATTATTTTGGTATGGAGGTGGGGGTTGTTTGGATGAGGTTGTTTCTATATGTTTTATAACAAATCCTCTTATACAGGGTATAATATAACATGCCATTAGTGTTAATACGCCAAATATGATAATTAGGGAGGTGAGGACCAAAGTCATAAGCCCCTTCTATTGTCCTAACCATTGTTCCATGAGACTAGCAAAGGAGTTATCTATGCCTGAATTTTTGGCAAGTTTATTAGCTGAAGTGGTCAGCCCTTGTAATGCTTTGATCATCAGGAGCTGTGTTATTAGGAATAAAACTACAACATTGAACTCCAATCATAGCATATACTGCTCCTTTTCTGCTAGTATCATATCTAGGGATAGCCCGTTTTCCCAGGTCATTTTGCTAGTAGGTCGAAATTGCTCTGCTATTCCTTTTATAGCATCCCTGGTATAATTTACAAATCTTTGTTGATTATAATAGATGTGATTAATCCAGTCCACATATTTGTTAATGATTGACCACCAGAATTATACAGATTCAAATCCTGCTGCTATTTGGTTTCTAGCTTTAAACTCATTAGGCACTCCCCTGGGTACCCCAATGGCGTCGATATAGACATAGACATGAGGGTCAAAGGAAACTTGGGGAGTGGCTACTCTTCTCTGGATTCAGTGTTTTTCTACTGAGCTTGTGGCTGGTCTGAATGCCAAAGTGAAAGGGACGGCTAATTGTACTAGGGCACAAGTGCCACTCCACTCTGCCAGTAAAACTTCAGATAGTTGCTTCCTACAGTGCCACAAAATGTCTGCTCACTGAAAGGTAAGGGTGGACTGATTCTGGAGCTGCTCAAAAGGCATCCTGTTAGGTTTCCCAGGAAAGTAAAATTCTCCCTGAACTGGAGAGGCATGAGGTAAAATTGTCATTTAAGGCTGGAAGACCTTAAATGGGGACTGACCCTCAGGACCCCTAACTTCAGGGAACAACAGTGACAATGATCAGTAAGTTTCATTGTCCCCCTGTGTGTGGTCTTGGAAGAGAGCAATCGTACAGTACATATCCTAGGATCCAAGGACCATCCTAGTGGACAGGGAAAAATTTGGGCTTCCTGGCTTCCTGTTACACATGCGTAACAGTCACTTTTGTTTAGAGTGCGAACAGAATATTTAGTCCATTCCAGCCAGGCATTCGCATCTTTATACCCTGTTTCTATTGCTACACTTTGTTTCCGGTCTTTTACCTCAATCACGTCTACTCTTTTAGGGTCATTTTCAGCCCACAGGGTCCCATCTAGAGATGCAGGTACCCACTCCATAGACCCAAGTGCTACTCTTGACTCCCTGTCACTGACAGTGGGGACATTAATTGAGATGAGCTCTGGGTCCTCCAATTTCCCACAGGATAAAACTTGGCAAACACCTAAATTGATGGTTTGAGGGAGAGATGCCATAGTTACATCTAATATTAACTTGACTGGTTGGTCATAGACAAAAGCCCTTTGCATCTTCCCCATGGTAATGATACATTTTAGCCATATTAGCTTCCAAATCCAGCCCATCTTGTCAGGGACAAGTTAGAACCTCTGGGCCGTACGCCTCTCTTACTCTGGCTTCATATCCACCCCTGCACCCTGAGTTCTCTGCTACTAAACAGGGTAGTGAGTAGGATATTTCTAGTCCAACAAGAATAGTAATACTGAAAAGTACAGCCTCGAGACAAATATAAAGATATCAAAACCTGAAACCCTAATAGCAACTGGCCACAGGCAGATGAACCATGAAGATAATGCCTAGAGCTGATAACTGCAGAAGGCATTCCATTTCCAATAAGCCTGTACCCTTTACTAAATATTGATGAATATTCAACATGCCACTCCTCCTAATTAATATGTGTTATCCTGATGATATACTTCTAAAAATTCAGTCATTGAAAACCCTATGACTACTGTGAGAGACATGCGGTTGCCATGAATCAGAATAAATTCAACAGCAATTGGTAACTGATAAGTCTCTAAAGAAGAAGGTCAATATTTTCCCCATTGTTGGACCAGAGTCTTTTCTGGCCCAATGACCATGAATTGATGGTATAATGCTAGGAAAAATTTAGGACCATTGGAAAATAGATTGCTCATGAAACCACTTAATTTCATCAAAAATAAAATTCCCAAAGTCAAAAAAGTCAAAATCTCTGCCTCAAATTGGTGTAAGCAATATGAACATTTGTCTCGGTAGCTGTAATCCAAAGGTAGAGTAACATTTGCTTTATCTTCAGATGGGTTCTCGTGTTTACTGGGAACTCCATGCTTTACATCTAAGCATGTACTATAAATCCCTCTTTTTATTCTGCCTGCATCATCTCTGATTATTTGCCTACCATTTGTCAAATCACTATAGCCAGGGGGTTGCCATTAATTTGAATTAATAAGGTTCTATCTTTGGCAGGTGGAGTCCTGGTGTGGCGCTGTGGGTTAATGCGCCAGACTGCAAAGCTGTTTGAACTGCAAGGTCAGAGGTTCAAGCTCACCACTCATTCCTCAGAAACCCTATACAGGATCGCTATGGGTTGGAACCGACTTGATGGCACTTAACAGGTCTAGATGTGATCAAATTTGCTTGAGATGTGTGGAAGAGGGGTGGATTTCTGAAAAATATTTTGGTTCTGTAAGATACCAATGAATATTTTAAAGGCAGTGAACAACTTCCATGACCCTGATCTGGTATTTGGGGAAAATAGAATTTGTCCTATTTGATAAAAGGACTCACCTTTGATGACTAAGGTATGCCTGACTTAACTCATGATATTTTCAATTGCCTTAAATACACAGGATAACTGGACAATGAAAAATGAAGACTGAAGAATAGACACATTCAAACTAACTAAGTATATTAAATATACTATGTATGTACAGTCAGAAGTAGAGTTGTTAATCATTCCGCTGCCAACTGAAAGGTTGGCAATTTGAACCCACCAGTCATTCTGCAAGAGAAAGATGTGCCTGTCTGCTTCTGTAAAGATTCACAGCCTTGTAAACCCTATATGCACATCTATTCTCTGCTATGGGATTGCTATGGCAACAATTGCTACTCTGGTCTATGGGCTCTATGGCAACAGGTTGGCCAGCAAAATGCAAAAATGAGATCTTGGAAGAAGTATAGCCAGAATGCTCCTTACAAGTGTCAACAAGGAACTTGTACTCTGTTAAAATAAAACAAAGAGATGTATTGATGCTTCAAAAACAGTTCTAAATAGGAACATGTCTGATCTCACAAAGTGAACTTAAATGCTCCAAAAATGGTGTAGTATCATTTACGATGTACAACTGAAGGAGCTCTGGTAGCATAGTGGTTACGAATCGGGCTGCTAATCTCACTGTCAGCTGTTCGAAACTACCAGCTGTTCCGTGGGAGAAAGATGAGGCTTTCTGCTCCCATAAAGATTTACAGCCTTGGAAACCCTGTACAGGATCGCTACAAGTTGGAACCGACTCCATGGCACATAACAATAACAACAACAAATGTACAACTAAAGGAGTCCCAGTGTGGCACTGTGGGTTAGTACTCTGGACCATAAGATTTGTTTGAATCACAAGGTTGGTGGTTCAAGCTCACCAGCCACACCTTGGAAATGCAATACAGGGTTGCTATGAGTTGGAATCAACTTGATGGCACTAAACAACAATAAGGTATAACATTCTGACTGGAAGCTGCAAATCAGGAAACTGAAGGTGGGATCACTCAAATATGTGCTTTTTAGTAACTAGTTGGAAGCATGAATGTGGGCTATTTGGATTGATTAGTTTAAATATATGACTAAGGGTGGGTGGGGGTCCTGGTGTGGCACTGTAGGATAAGGTAACTGGGTCAAACCCAACAGATGCTTCTCAGAAACTCTATATAGGGTTGCTATGGGTCAGGCCACTTATCTGTCTGTTGTACTGTGGTGGCTTGCATGCTACTGTGATGTTGGAAGCTATGCCATTTTTTTTTAAATATCAACTGGGTTACCCGGGCTGGAAAATTTCAGTGGTGCTTCCAGACTTAGACAGACTAGGAAGAAGGAAAGGTAGACTACTTCTGAATGATTAGCCACTGAAAACTTTTTAAACAGCAGCAAAACATTGTCAGGTATAGTGCTAGACGATGAGTCCCTCAGGTTGGAAGTCACTCAAAATACGACTGAGAAAGAACTATCTCCTCAAAGTAAAGTGAACCATAATGATGTGAATGGAACAAAGTTTACCATAGCTTCATTTGCTGATGGGGCACAACTCAAAATGTGGAGAAGCAGCTGTAAACGTCCATTAATAATCATCATGTGGAATGTATGGAGTATGAATCTAGGAAAATTGGAAGTTTTCATAAATGAAATGGAATACATAAAGACAGTATATGAGACAATGGTGAGCTGAAATAGACCAGTATGGGCCATTTTGAATTTGACAATCACTTGGTTTTCTATGCCATGATAACAAATTGAAAAGGAATGGCATCACTTTCATTGTCAGAAAGAACATTTCAAGATCTATCTTGAAGTACAATGCAGTCTGTGATAGGATAATATCCATTTGTCTACAAGGAAGACCAGTTAATATCACTGCTATTCAAATTTATGCACCAACCACTAAAACCAGTGATAAGAAAATTGAGGAATTCTACAATCTTCTTCAGTCTGAAATTGATCGAACATGTAATCAAGATGTATTGATAATTACTGGTGATTGAAATGAAAAACGTAGAAACAAAAGGAAGAAAGAATAGTTGAAAAATAATGGCCTTGGGGTTGGTAACAGAAAGAATGCTGAGGAGCACAGGGCAGAATTTTGCAAGACCAATGACTTATTCATTACAAATACCTTTTTCAAACAACATAGAAGGTGATTGTACATGTGAACCTCACCAGATGGAACACACAGGAATCAAATTAACTACATCTGTAGGAAAGGACAGTGGAGTAGCTCAATATTATCAGCCAAAACCAGTCAAGGGATCGACTGTGGAACAAACCATTAATTGCTCAAGTTCAGGCTGAAGCTGAAGAAAATTAAAACAAGTCCACAAGAGCCAAAATATGACCTTGAATATATCCACCTGAATTTAGAGACCAACTCAAGAACAGAGTTGATACATTAGACACTGCTGACCAGAATAGTTGTGGAGTAACATCAAGAAGATACAATAAGAAATCAAAAGGTCATTAAGAAGACAGGAAAAAGAAAAGACCAAAATGGTTTTCAGAAGAAACTCTGAAACTTTCTCTTGTATGTAGAGAAGCTAAAGTGAATGGAAGAAATGAGAATGTAAAAGAGTTGAACAGAAAATTTACAAGGGAGATATTTATAAAAGTGAGAAGAAAATGTCAAGTATTATGGTGAAATATGCAAAGACCTGGAATTGCAAAACCAAAGGGAAGAACACACTGAAATGGAAAGAACTGAAGAAAAAAAATCAAGCATTGACTTGAACTATTGAAGGATTCTATGGGCAAAATACTGAATGATGCAGAGAGCATAAAAAAGAAGATTGGAGAAATACATAAAGTCGCTATGTACCAAAAAGAAATGGTCAGTGTTCAGCCATTTCAAGAGGTAGCATATGATCAAGAACTGACGGCACTGAAGGAAGAAGTCCAAGTATTGGCAATAAAACCTCCCAAGGGTCCAGGAATAGACTGAATACAAATTTTAAAATTTCCATAAAAACGATGCAGTACTGGAGGCTCTTACATGTCTATGCCAAGAAATTTGGGAGACGACTATCTGACTTTCTTATCAGAGGAAGAGATCCAGATTTATACCTATTCCAAAAAGAAGTGACACAATGGAATGTGGAAATAATTGAAAAATATCATTAATATCACATGCTAAGTAAGATCTTGCTAAAGATAATTTAAAAATGCCTGCAACAGTACATTGACAGGGAACTGACAGAAATTCAAGCATGATTCAGAAGAGGATATGGAATAAGGGATAGTATTGTTGATGTCAGAATACCAGAAAGATGTTTTCTTGTGTTTTACTGACTATGTAAAGGTTTTTGTCTTTGTGGATCATGACAACATTTGGATACCTTTACGACGAATGGATATTCCAGAACAATTGGGCTCATAAGAAACCTGTAGTTAGACTAAGAGGCAGTCATCCGAACAGAAAAAGGGGATACTGAGTGGTTTTAAATCAGGAAAAGTGTAGGTCAGGCTTGCATCCTTTCACCACACTATTCAATCTGTATATTGAACAAATAATCCAAGAAGCTGAATTATATGAAGAAGACGTGGCATCAGGATTGGAGGAAAACACATTAACAATCTGTAGTAAGATGATACAACCTTGCTTGCTTCGAATGAAGAAACTTAAAATACTTACTGATGAAGATCAAAGACTACAATCTTTGGTATAGGTTGCATCTCAATGTAAAAACAAAACAAAACAAAACAAAAATCCTCACAACTGGACCAATAAATAACATCACAATAAATGGAGAAAAGATTGAAGTTGTCAAAGATTTCATTTTGCCTGGATCCACTATCAACACTCATGGAAGGAGTAGTTAAAAGATTAAATGATGTTTGCATTAGGCAAATCTACTGCACAAGACCTTTTTAGAGTGTTCAAGACCAAAGATATCAGTTTGAGGACTCAGGTGAGCCTGACCCAAGCATGGTCAACTGGAAACATTTGCCTCATAGGAGTCAAAAGTGACTTGATGACACATAAGCACCAACCAACCACCATAAGCATGTGAAAGTTATACAATGAATAAGGAAGACCTTAGAAGAATTGACACATTTGAATTATGGTGTTGGATATTGAAAAAAAGTGGACTGCCAAAGAAACAAACAAATCTGTCTTGGAAGAAGTGCAGCCAGAATGTTCCTTAGAATCCAAGATAGTGAGACTTTGTATCTCATACACTGGATAAGTTGGCAGGAGGGAACATCATACTTGGAAAAATGAAGGATCAGCTAAAAAGAGGAATACCCCCAACGAGATGGATTGACACAGCGGCAGCAACAAAGGGCTCAAACATAATAACAATTGCTAGGATGGCACAAGAATGGACCATGTTTCAATCGGTTGTGCATAGGATCTTTTTGAGTCATAGCTGACTCATGACATCCAGTCACAGCACAACTGGAATTTACTCCATGGCACTTAACAATAACAACAAGGAGGGGAGGGTCATTATCTTAAAGCATTTCCTGAGGGCTGCTGAGGGGATTTCTGATTAGGGTCTTATGTCAAACCCTCCCTTAAGAACATTATTTCCATATAATTTTTTGTTGTTAAGTTTTGTCCAGTCAGTTCTGACTCATAGTGATTCTATATAAGGTTTCAGAGGAGGGGCTGGTGGGTTTGAACCACTGGCCTTGTGGCTCAAACTGACTTACTGCCCAGGGCTTATCCTACAACACCACACCAGGACTCCATCATTAGTTTAACCACAGAGAAAAATGTTTGCTTTGTTATGTACTTAAACCTGTCTAAGAGTTGGATAGTTGCAAGGGAAATAAGCAAAAGTTAAGATGGGGTTAGTACTCAGACCTGGGCACTTTCTTCTGATACAAGTCAAGTGCCACAATTTTTGGAACTCTCCCACAGAAGCAAAGATAGTGAGACTTGTCCTGCCTACTTTGGGCATGTCATCAGGGGGAACCAACCACCTGTTAGAGGGTCAGTGATAAACAGAGAAACCCTTGATAAGATATATTGCTGTTGTTGTTGTTATGTGCCGTGGAGTTGGTTCCTACTCATAGCGACCCTGTACAGGGTTTCCGAGCCTGTAAATCTTTACAGGAGCAGAAAACCTTATCTTTCTCCCATGGAACAGCTGGTAGTTTCAAACTGCTGACCTTGCGGTTCACAGCCCCATTCTTACCCACTATGCTACCAGAGCTCCTTTGATAAGATATATAAAGGGGTTTTAAAAAGTTCATGGAATAAGGAATTAAAACATAACAGATTCCCAATAACCTTTTGAAGCCCCCACATATAGACAAAGTGACTTCAACAATGGGCTCAAGCATAATAATAATTGTGAGTGTAGTGTAGAACTGGGCAACATTTCATTTTGCTATGAGTAAGAGCCAGTTTGATAGTACCTACCACAACAGCCACCTTGAGGGCACTGGAGCATAGCGGGTTTGGGCAGTTTGGGTGGCTGTGATCGTTTGGAAAGGACATTTGTCCCTCAAGTGGATGCCGTTGTTGCTGTGAAGTGTTGTCGAGTTGGTTCCGACTCTAGAGACCCTGTATAGGGTTTCTGAGGAGCAGCTGATGATTTTAAACTGCCGTCTCTGCAGTTCAAACCAACTTGCAGTCCAGTGCTGTATTCCACAATATGGAATAAGCCCTCAGAAATATAGTTTTGGTAATTATAATGGTTTCTATTCTTGATAAGTGGTTTGAAGTATAAAACTTCTAGTTCAGCTTTGACCTCTGCAGATGTCTTAGCGCCATTCTCCTTTCCTTAGTAATGGGACTTCCTTGCGTTGATTAGAGGCGTGTCTGTTTCCAGGTGCCATCTATAAAACATCTGATTTCTTTCCAATGCAGCCACTTAACTTGGAAATGGAGACCTTGATTGGTGGCTTAATTAAATTTCTCTCACATAAGTGTAGTTTTTTAAATAAATAAAACAAAAATTCTGTCTCTATGTCATTATGAATCTAAGCTTCTTTCTTTTTTTTTTTTTTAAATCTGAATCTGACTCACACTGAACAATCCTATTTCTACGCCAAAGGAATAACAGTGAGAGGTACATTTATGTTTCATGCCTGTAACATAAATTTGTTTGTTTATGTAATGTTACATGTCCCATTACTAAGGAGAGGAGAACAGCATTAAGGCATTCATTGCCTTCTGCAGAGGTCAAAGATAAACTAGAAGTTCTGTACTTCAAACCACTTATCAAGAAATAGGTTAGTATCTGCCCGTGTCTACTGGGTTAGGTGCCCGATTTTGCAAATTTGAATAAAGAAAACCTCACTCTTACTAAAATGAGTACAGATTGGATGACTTGAGCATTTGCTGGTATTGACAATGTTTCTCACAAATGTGGGGTTTGTCCAGGATTTTTCTGCCCACTTGGAATAGTACCTCTGGTGGAAAAGAAGATGCCCCACCATGGTTTCGGCAGCCTACTCTGCAAGGGTGATCCCACCCAGCAAGAGCCAGAAAAGGACCCGAGACTGTTTTAAAAAGAGAATTAGAAAGAGAGATGTGAAGGACTTAGAACAGACTAACCCCAGTTACCAGGCAATCTCATGCATGAATCAGGGTGGGAAAATTGGACTGGTGGTTGGGCATTTTCAGGGGTCATGAGGGTAACTTAGATGTGAAGAGAGTGTGGAGTCCCAATCTGGTCAGAGATGGACAAAGCGAAATCTAGGGTGTGTGTGTACAAAAAATCTCCAGGACAGGGAGGTTGGGTATATAGGTGACCTCAGACCCCAAGACCAATAGAATTCTAGGCCTAGGGAAGAAGGGAGCAGAAAAGACTCCCACAGAGATTACTCCTGACAGTCCTTCGGGGAGAATGTTCAGGGGACAATCTCCAAACACAGGAAGAAGATAAACAAAAGTTGGGGTGCATGAAAAACCTCCAGGAGTGCACAGAGAATCAGTGTCTAATCTAGTTGGCACGGAGTAGTGGAATAGAGTAACAAACCCATTAAGAGAAGCTAAGAAAGTTTTTGTAGTGAGGAGGAGGAAAAACAGAAAGCCAGAATCATGATGTGAATAAAATAGTGAATAAAAGGCTAAAACAAGACCCCCCCTTCTCAAGGGAAGTGGGACTATGATTAAGAAAAGGTGATTCCCCTCATGAAACTAGAGAACAACTTTTGAATCTTTTGGGATGGAATTATAAGATCGGGGTTAGGATTAGAGAGGAGGGACGGATGAAGGTAAATATGAGACTTCTGACTGAAAAGGAAGAAGGAAAGATCAATCCGTGGGTATGGTTTTAAAAAAGGCAAAGGAACGGGCTGATAAAAACAAAACAAAACAAAACAAAACAAAACCAGGGGAGGTAGTCCATAGAAGACAATACCCTATCCCCATAGATGAGGTGGAGGGGATCTGTAACTAGTAATAAAGGGCCTAGTGATTTTTTTTTTGGCAGGGGGAGGTATGGTAGTTTTCAAATATAATTCTTAAGATAAGTGTTGTTGTTGTTGTCAGGTGCCATCGAGTCAGAACCGACTCATAGCGACCCCATGCACAGCAGAACGAAATAATGTCCGATCCTGGGCCAATTTCAATACCGCTGCCACACTTGAGTCCATCAATGATGCCACCTGGCCAATTCATCTCGTTAGGGGTCTTCCTCTTTTTCTCTGACCCTCCAC
>NW_006408781.1:956300-963757 GCF_000296735.1 Chrysochloris asiatica
GTTATATGAATTGTTGAATGTGAAACTGATGATGTGCCCTGTAAACTTTCACTCAATCCACAATAAAAACCTTAAATTAAAAAAAAAAAAAGTCTAGTAAGGAAGCATACATATGCAAGAGTAAGTCTAAAAAAAAAAAAAAAAGATATTTGGTGCTCCTCTTCTTGGTACTTACCCACAAGAACTACGAGCCAAAACATGAGTAGATATATACACACCAATGTTCATAGCAACACTCTTTATAATAGCAAAAAGGTAGAGACAGCCTAAGTGCCCATCAATTGAAGAATGGATAAACAAATTGTGCTACATACACACAATGGAATATTATGCTACCTTGAAGAATAACAAGGAAACTGCAAGCCACTGCATAACATGGATGAACCTTGAGGACATTATGCTGAGTGAAATTAGTCAGTCACAAAAGGAGAAATACTACATAGGACCATTACTGTAAAAGATGAAAAAAAGAATCCACAATAAAAGGGGGAAAATTCTTTGCTGGTTACTGGGATGTATGAGGTGGGTTGAGGGGAGGGAGAGGAAGGTAAGCACAGGGTAGAGAATAGACACAGGATAGCTTGGGTGCTGGTGGAGGGGGCAATACACAAGAAGTGGGAGAGGAATGAGATGGGAGAACAGTTAGGCAGGTTTGCATGGGCTAAGTGGGAGAGAGGCAAATAATGATGTATGAACAACCTTGGAACAACAGGGCTCTGGGATACAGGGATTGAGGCATGGTTTGAATGGGTGAAAAACAGGAAATAATGTAAAGATAGATGCTTGGCTGTCTTTTGAATCTTAGTTTCCCTTGCTTATCATTGTCAAATAGACACTTGAGGGGTAGAGAAAGGAATAGCCAGAAATATCACCATAGAAAGCTTGTAAGTCTGTCTTCAGCCTATAACTAGTTGGAATACCTAAAATGGGACTAGAACTTGTCCAGTGAAGGAGGTTTCCTGAGGAATCTTTGCATTGCATAAAACCATAGGTGTAATCCTAAACCCCATTCAAAATCTTCTGAGTTGGGAAATTTCCACTTAAAAGGACAAGCAGACCCGCCTGAGCAGCTAGAAGAACAGAAGATATTTCTTGAAAGAAAGACTGGCAAGAAAAATAAAAACAATAATGGCAGTCCGATTGACTACTATAAGAACAAGCAAGTTCTTCTACCGGGAGCAATCAAGGCAAGTGGTCAGGTCCTCTCAAGGCAAATCCCCTTCCAAGACTAAGACTCAAGGGGAATACATGAGAAGGCATGAACTCGGATTGGTGACCATGTTGGTCACCAATAAGCGGAAGTGGAGGAAAAGAGCAGTGAAGTTGTGAGCTAAGTCTGACCACAGCAGACTCCTGTGAACCCAGATTGAGACCTGGTTTTCCAGCAGTATGGCAAGACCTGCGAACTCCTGGACCCAGAGTCAGGGACATGGGGACAGAGGACTAGAGCAGAGAGTGAAGCATCCAGCTGATATGAAGTGAGTGGAGATGCACAAGAACACCCATACTTGCAGATAGTACCCACTTGACCTTGCTTCAATGGCTGGTCGATCAGAACTCGACTAGAAGAAGAAAGAAGGGGGGAAAAAAAAAAAAGTAACCCACTACAATTTTATGAACTTTACCTATACTTATGGATGTAATAGCTCAAAAGAGGGAACAATCTTTACAGTGAGGTTCATTTCCACCCCCTCAGTACGCAGGGTTGACAGAGATGGGCAACTTAGACATTGGCTACCCAAAAGCAATAGGGAGGGCTACAAAGGCAAGAAGTGACTGGCTTACAAGCTTTCAAGAGGGAGTCTAGTTCCAGAGGGTACGGAGGAAGGTATAATCTCCACTGAGTGGTTTCCAATCTGCCTGTGGCTGATGAAAGGAGATGGGGATAAGAGTCTTGTAATACAATAATGAATAATTGCTATCAGGACTGATTGTGAGGGTTGGAAATGTAAAGGTAGACATTTTGTAACAAGAGGAGTGGAGTGGGGGACCCTACCCAGAGAAGAGTGACATCAGAGATGATGAAGTAGAGAGATGGAGTGGCTGGAGACCCTGGACTCAGGGAGGGAGAGGAGATGTGTGCTGGTGGCCGGGGGACAGACTTGGTGGGTGTACCCTTTGATAGTTTGATGATGCATGGAGGGGATTGTAATCATTGCAATGAAACAAAATGTAATAGGATGAATGTAAAGCTAATGCTCTCCCATGTAAACTATCACATAAGTCACAATAAAAACTTAAAAAAAAGAGAGAGAGCAAGAGAATCAGTCTCAAAATTTCAAGATTCATCCATTAGTTTCTGAGTCCTGGCTTGATCACATGGTTAGAGAGTAGTTAGCACCTTAAGAATGGGACCACAGTAGTAGTAGGAGGTTTGGGGGAGAAAGATGAGTTCAATTTTGTATTGAATTTAATGAGTCTATGATCATCCTAAAGAGCTCTGGTAGCATAGTGGTTATGAATCGGGCTGCTAATCTCACATGGTCAGCACTTTGAAAATACCAGCTGTTCCGCAGGAGAAAGATGAGGTTTTCTCCTCCTGTAAAGATTTACAGCCTCGGAAATCCTGTACAGGGTCGCTATGAGTCAGAACCGACTCCATGGCATATAACAACAACAATGGATCATCTAGTGTGAAGTTGATAAAATGATCAAACGTACCTCTTTGTCTGGAATTATCTCAATTTTAGTACTGAAAGTCCCTCATCCTAGAAACCCCTTCAGTCCTGGGCAAAAGAGAGAGTTGGTCAGCCTGATAGTTGACTATGTGCATTAGACTCTCAGTAAAGAGATTATGTAAATAGATTATGTGTGCATATATATTATATGTCTATTATGTAAATAGATTATGTGTGTGTGTGTGTGTGTGTGTGTGTGTATACGACATGGTGTTAAAAGATAATGAAATATTTCCATGAACTTTTTGGAGCCCCTTCATACATTCATTCATACAACTGAATGTGTAACTAGACAAAACACACTAAAATGTTAACAATAAAAATTTCTTAAAGGTTAAAAAAATTAAAAAAAGATATTTGGTGCACCAGTACTCTTTCTGAATTGAAAACATTTTTTGTTAAAATTTGGGTCACCCTGTGTGTATGCATTGCGTCTTGTTAAGAGGAAGAAAAGGATACTATGCTGTAGCTGTGAGTATTGATAGTTTCAGTTCACTTTATAAGGTTATAATGTTAAAAGTATGTTTAATTGACATCCCCATTTGATAAGCTTTTAAGTGGATTACTGTAGTCATGCATAAAGATGAGAGAGTCACTAATGTTTCTTTTTGTCTAAGGAAACACACAAAGTGTAGTAAATACTGTTGTGAGAATGTGTTATCCCTGAATATCTTCATATTAATCCTCTCAGAATTTTTGAAGTCGAAGGGTTGAATGGTGTTCACTGCTAAAGGGACACCATGCTACCATAAATAGGCCTCCCGTTCCATGGGAGAAAGATGAGGCTTTCTACTCCCGTAAAGATTTAGAGCCTCAGAAACCCTGTGCAGGGACACTATGAGTCAGAAACAACTCCACGGTACTTAACAACAACAACCTGGTAAGGATCACAGACCTATTCACCATGGAAACTATAAATCAATTTCTGAGAAACTATGTTCTGGCCCTTTCTGTGTTGCTAACCCTCAGGTTAAAAGGACTATTTGTCCAAACCCATCCCTTCAAATTCACCGTTCATCACTTCTGACCAGGAGACTTAGTGCTGATCAAGGCCAGACTGGGAGAGCCTTTACCAGGAACAGACAATCTCAGGACCAGCAAGAAGGAAGAGCAGGAGAAGAGCTTGGGATCTCTGCCTGAAGAAACAGCGACAGCAAAGATGGTGGCAGAGGTGGTGCAGCTATGGACTCTATGCTCAGGGACTGAATGAGGCTGTGTGCCTATGGGCTGGAGATTGGCCATTTTATACATTTATGTGTGCATAAAATATTTCTGCTTTGTTCATTTGTGAAATATAAGAGGAAATGGGGCTGGTTCATTTTCAGTTGTACATGTTTTAGTAATATCATGTCAGTCACAAGTATGATGCAACCTAATTATAGGCATAGTTAGCTCTACTCTTAGGGACATCGGAAATGATACACTTTATAAGGATTTAAGAATAAGTGAAGATGAGACCAATAAGTGTAAAGAGAAAAGAAGAGGAGTTGTGAATAATTCTTCAGATGGTCCATCTTCAGGACTAAAATGAATCTTGGGGTTAGCAGGCTAACATAACAAAAGGAGTTCAGGTGAGAGGAAGAGACTAGTTTGACTGGTTAGAAATTTTAAAATAAAAATACACCCATCCTGGCTTCAGTGACTGGATGATCAGAGCTCAACCAGAAGAAGAAAGAAGAGGAAAAACAGAGTAATATGATACAATTTGATGAACTTGACCTACACCTATGGATGCAGTAGCTCAAAAGAGGGAACAAATCTTTACAACAAGAATCATTCCCACGCCCTCCATACACAGAGTAGACAGGGATGGGCAACTTGGACATTGGCTACCAAAAATGGAGGGGTGTGTGTGTGTGTGTGTGGCTACAAAGGCAAGAAGTGACTGGCTTACAAGCTTTCAAGAGGGAATCTAGATCCAGAGGGTGCAGAGGAAGGTAGAATCTCCACTGAGTAGTATCCACTCTGTCTTGGCAGGGTTGATGAAAGGAAATGCGGATAGGTCTCTTGTGATACAATAGTGAATGATGGTTATCAGGACTGATTGTGAGGATTGGAAATGTAAAGGTAGATGTTTGGTAGCAAGGAGGGGAGTGACTAACTTTTCAGTCTAGGAGTGGAGGTCCCTGGGACCATGAAGGGAGAAGAGCAGAGAGCGGGAAAAAAAAAAAAAAAAAAAAGAATACACCCATCAAGGAAATAGGAGAAGTTCATGGGGAAGAGGGAAACTGACTTTAAATGAGAATGCTACCAGTAAGGCAATGTTTGGGGTAGACTGTAAACTCCATGTTGTTGTTGCTGGTGATATGCCTTGGAGTCAGTTCTGACTCATAGTGACCCTGTATAGGGTTTCTGAGGCTGTAAATCTTTACTGGAACAGAAAGCCTCATCTTTCTCCCACAGAGCAGCTGGTAGTTTCAAACTGCTAACCTTGTGATTAGCAGCCCTACTTGTAACCACTATGCTACCAGAGCTCCTTACCCAATAAAAGGGGAACTAAAGGAGGCACTTTTTCAAGACAGGTGAATAAAACTCTTAGTGAGCCGGCCATGCCTCACGCCGTCTGCCATGTCTATTGGGTTGGGCACCCGGTTTTGCAAAATTGAATAAAGAAAACCTTCCTCTCATTAAAAAAAAAAAAAAGAAAAAGAAAAAAGAAAAGAAACAGATTAGATTCATAAAATATAATTATGACATGAATTAAGGAAAAAGCATGACAAATAAAAAAGCTTCTCTTCCCAGAGCCTGTCCAAATGTACTTCTCAAATTTTCACTCAACCAAAATCTAACCAGCAGTTTCATCATTTCTAAATTTTTGATATTGCCTCTAATCCTTGCACAAGTTTAATAATTTTTTTAGATAAAGTTTATCAATCCCAGTGAGTCTAATTTAATTTTTGTAAGATTACTGCCACTACTACTGCTGAGAATTATTGATGTAATTGACGTCAAGTTGGTTCTCACTCACAGTGACCCAGTCTAGAGCTTTCAAGGAGCTGCTGATGAGTTTGACCCACTGATCTTGTGGTTCAAACCGACTTTGCAGCCCTGCACTTATCATATAATGCCACATAAGTACTCCACTGCTGAGGATAGCTATTTATAATTTTTTTACCAGTCTGTATGTAGACTTTATGGAAACACTCACAAAGCATCTGCTTCTAACCCCTGTCAAATTCAGATTCCAGAGTCTTCACAGATGTTGTAAATGGACATCAATATAAAACAGGGAAGGAACACAAATTAAATCAGAAGTCTACTTAAGCTGCCAGTCTTGAGTTTTGGTTAGAAACATCTGTCATATAAAAGCAAACATTTAGAGTTGTGTAACAATTGTCTTATTTTTCATATCTTTGGCATTTTCATAATTTTATGTTACTGCTCTGAGCTTTCTACATAGACAGCACTCGTAGGGCTTTGGTGCTCACATTATAAGGTGAGACAATCCCAGCATGGCTGGAATTCCAAATGTTCTCAGAATCACAAAAGTCAACTGACCATTGCATAGCAGTTTCATGACAACAACGTATTTAATTTATACAGAATGATAATAAATTGGACTCGTTCCTTGAATCCAGCTTACTCATGATGACCCCATGTGTGTCAGAGTAGAACTGTGCTCTTTAGGGTTTCCAACGGCTGGTATTTTGGAAGTAGATTACCAGTCCTCTGTAACCTAGGGATTTCTTTCATCCTACTAGGTTATTTAAGGAGCTCTGGTAGTGTAGTGATTACAAATTGGGCTGCGGGCCTTAAGGTCAGCAGTTTGAAACTACCAGCTGCCGCTCTGCAGGACAAAGATGAGGCTTTCTACTCTCATAAAGATTTACAGCCTTGGAAACCCTGTACAGGGTCGCTATGGGTCGGAACCGACTCGAAGGCACTTAACAACAACACCAGGTTATTTGGACTCCTGATGTGGCGCTGTAAGATAAACACTACTGGGAGGTCAGTTTAAACCCCAAGATTGGCGGTTCAAATCCACCAGCTGCTCCTTGGAAACCCTGTATAGGGTTATTATGAGTCAGAATTGACTCGGTAGCTTATAACAACAGCAACAGATTATTTGGTCTCCTTGTGGGGCGATGCAGGATCAGCACTGAACTGGGAACGCACAAGGATCTTTGTTCAACCCACCAGTCACTCCCTGGAAACTCTATTCAGGGTTGCTAGGAGTCAGAACTAACTTGAAGACACTTAAACAACAACAGTAGTTTAATTAATTGCTTCAGTTTGCTTTTATCATTTCAAAGTATACAGTCCCTTTTCTTATTTTATAGACATGGCCATGAGAAAGGCCTTGGTCTGGTTCTCCCTGTGGTGAACTCAAGGAGATTCCAGGATCCTCTTGAGATGATTTTTTATGTTACAAATCACATGCTGTTTTCAAATTTAAGATTTTGTTTCCGTCAGCACTTTGTTTCACAAAAATTGTTTGGAAATTTTATTCCTTTATTCTATCCTAACTCTCCATTTCTAGGCTTGGCATTGAAAACCCTAAGCCTTCTATTTTTCCTTTCCCTGTCTGGCTTTTCTCATTCATCTCCCCTTCTACAGCACTTAATTCTGACTCACAGTGACTGCAGTGTAGCAGAGTGCCCTGTGCTCCACAGAGGTTTCCATGGTGAATTGTTGGGAAGTCAGTTACTAGGTCTTTCTTTCAAGATACTGTGGATGGAACAAACAATATGGCAGATCGGGTGGAAGTGCAGTAAAGGAGCTCCACCAGCAACAACACAGAATACCCGACCAAGCAGGCTCAGGGGATGGTCCCAGAAC
>NW_006408781.1:971817-974757 GCF_000296735.1 Chrysochloris asiatica
GACAAGTACTGGACTGCAAGTTTGGTTTAAATTGCAAAGTGGCAGTTCAAACCTACCAGTAACTCCTTGGAAATGCTATATAGAATTGCTATAAGTCAGAACAACTAGATGGCACTTAGCAACAAAAACACTCTTGTTAAAATGATAAAAAGTCCACCTTTCATTTTCAGAAACCAGGGCTAAGGGAAAGCGCCTTCCTCCCTGGGAATCAGTATTGGATTACCCAATAAGCAAGATAAGCACAAGCTTGCTTGTGCTTATTTACTAATCTGTAGTGAACAATTTTACATTTTTCCCCCCACCACCTCAAGATACTGCTTCTAGGTCTGGCTGACATCTGTCTGCCAACCCCACAGCACCATCCTACAACACCAAAGCCTCTGACAGGGATGAAGTTCCCAGTAAATAAGATAAGTACAATTTCATTGTTCACAACAGATTAGTAAGTAAACACAAGTAAGCCTGTGTTTGCCTTGCTTATTGGATAATCTGCCTCTGGGTTTAAAGGGTAACCAGCAATGAGACCTAAGCAATGACCAGAGCAAGGCAGCTTGCACTAGAGAGCCACTAGTGTCACTGAAGTAGCTCAGGAAGGGCAGAGTCAGAGAGGAAGTGTGCTTGAAGGCCACTGAGGATTTACCTCTGTGGAAGGAAGCAGAGAAGGCGCTCCAAGAAAGTGAAGCTGGAAGATTGACACAGACATGGTGTCGACTTGGAAAAGACAAGGCAGATTCTCAGCCACCTAGATGGGCTCCTTGTGTGGTACTATAGGATAAACACTGGACTGTGAACCACAAGGTTGGTGGTTCAGACCCACCAGTTGCTCCTCTGAGAGCCTGTACAGGGTCAACTATGAGTTGGAATCCACTCGATAGCACCTAACAACAGACTGCCATGAAGATTCCTAATTGGAGACCTATTGTATTATTGTTAAGTGCCATTGAGTCAGTTTCTACTCATAGTGATACTATATAGATCCTCGGGGGCCTTCAAGCCCACTTCCTCCATGACTCTGCCCTTCCTGCTGTCCTTTTTCAGATTATCTACATTGTTCTCATTGCCATTTACTAGGTCCTTTTATACACAAAGCCTCTATTAATCGTTGTAACAATTTTGGGAGATGGGTAGAATAAAACAAGCCAGTTGTCATTAAGTCAATTCTAACTCACGAGGCCGATGTGTGCCAGAGGAGTCCTGTGCTCCATAGAATTTTCAATGGCTGATTTAAAAAAATAGATCACCAGACCTTTCTTCCAAAAGCACCTCTGAATGGACTCAAACATCCAACTTTCAAGATAGCAGCTGAGTATGTTCTCTGTTTGTATCAACTAGAGACTCCAGAATAAGTAGGCATATTATTAGTTTCACTGTATAAATGAACATAGAATAAGGAAAGTTAGCAGCTTTTGCAGATCCCTTTAAGTTCAGGCTCAGAATGTTTTATCCCACACCTAATAGACTGTCAACCTGTGTTTACTGCTCTCAGGTCCCTCTCTAGAAAGACTTCGATACCGTAGGCTTTCAAGCTGCATAACCCCTTGTGTGCATGAGTAAGATCCATTTTTCTGTATAAAGAGATTGAAAGACTGGTTCAGATGTTTTATTAAGATGAAGGAAGTCTCTATTTCCTCTAACATGTCATGAAAGGGACTTTGTGGATGTAATGCAGAGAACTGGATGTCAGGAGAGCTAGATTCAGGTTTGGAATGTGAAATAAAGCTATGTGATGTTGGGTCGATAGTTTAACATTTCTAGGTTTCAGTGTGCCTTCTGGAAACCGATGAGTTTATCTGTATGGCCACAGAGATTCCTGTTAAATCCAAGAATCTATGCTTCTAGGCACAGTTAAACAGTAATCTATAATTACATCACCAAATGGATCTCCAGAGACGTGAAGGAGTCTAAAAGAAGAGTAAAACGTGCTAAAGGTTGAAGCATAAATACATAACACATTTATTATTTTAAAAAATAACTTATTTATTATTAAAAAAAATCTAACCTAACTCCTTGGGTATGGCTTCTTCAAGATTGTCTTTGAATGCAGTCATTAGCTACATTATTTGTTTCAAGGTACTACAAATCTGCTGACTAAATATTGTTGTGTGTTGTCAAAATTCAGTTAGGAATAAAACTAACCAGAAAAACAAAAGACTTACAAAAAGAAAACTACAAAACACCACTTCAAGAAACCAAGAGATCTACCTAAATGGGAGAATATATCATACTCATGGATAGAAAGATTGAGCATTGTGAAAATGCCAATACTGCCCAAAGTTATCTACAGATATAATGCAACCCTGATCCAGAGTCTGTCATTATTCTTTAAAGAGATAGAAAAACTAATCACTAACTTTTTATGGAAAGAAAAGAGACCCCAGGTAAGCAAAGCATTACTAAAGAACAAAGTAAGAAGTCTCATAGTCTCCAATATCAAAACCTACTGTATTGTTATGTTAGTCAAACTTATATTACAATAGATACACAGACCAATGGAACAGAATGAAGAACCCAGAAGTAAATTTATCCACTTATGGACAGCTGGCTGAAGCCCACTAAAAGGCAAAGAGGTCCGTCTCTTCAAGAAATGGTGCTGGTAGAATTGGATATTCATTTGCAGAAGATTGAACCAGGAGCCACAACTCATACCATATACAAAAACTAACTCAAGATGGATAAAAGACCTGAATGTAAACCCTAAAACTATAAAAAAAATCAAATAAAAAATAAGGGCAAATTTAGGAGTTCTAATGCCTGGCATAAATACACTATAAAACCTAGAGAAACATGCACAAATAGAAGACTAACTAGATGATCACCACAATTAGTCCTACTGTGGTGGCTTGTGTGTTAGATACCATTGGCATTTTTTTTTTTAATGTTTTATTGTGAATTATATGATAGTTTACATGGGAGAACTTTAGTTTTACATTCATTCCATCG
>NW_006408781.1:975072-976808 GCF_000296735.1 Chrysochloris asiatica
GTCCATCCTGATAAGCATTATTCACTACAGTATCACGAGTTACCCATCTGTATCTCCTTTCATCAGCTCCATCCAGACAGATTGAATAGTACCTACTAGAGAGTCTGCCTACTGCCATGCTTCCTAGCACCAGGTTGTCTCTTGAAAGATTGTAAGCCAGTCACTTTTTGCCTTTGTAGTCCCCCCCTCCCCATTTGAGTATCCAATGTTCAAGCTGCCCTTCTCCATCCACTCTCTGTGTGTGTGTGTGTGTGTGTGAATATTTCTTGCTGTGAGGATTTGTTCCCTTTTTTGAGTCGCTGCTCCATAGGTATAGGTCAAGTTCATCAGATTGTATCAGCTCACTCTTTTTTTTACCCCTCTTCTTTCCTCTCCTGGTTGAGCTCCGATCATCCAGTCATTCGGTCCAGGTCACGTGGTTATCATCTGCAAGTGTGGGCGCTCCTGTGCATATGCCCTCTCTTCCTGTCAGCAGGTAGCTCCACTCACCTCTCGAGTCCTCTGTGGCCACGCCACTGACTCTGGACCCAAGAGTCCCCAGGCCTCTTCACACTGCTTGCCAACCAGGTCCCCTACTGGGTCCACAGAAGTTCACTGAACAGTGTAGGGCTTAGCTTGCCATTTCATTGCTGCTTTTACCCCACTTCTCCCCATCGGTGATGTGTGTGGTCACTAATCAGAGCGTGCATTTCCGTTGAGTCTTAGTCTTGGAAGGGGGTCTGCGTTGAGAGGACCTGGTCACTTGCCTTGATGTTTTCTAGGGAAGCGATTTGTTTGTTCTTGTAGTAACAGCCCATCTGCCTCCATTTTTCCTGCAGGTCTTTCTTTCAAGAGGTATCCTTTATTCTTCTAGCTGCTCCAGGTTGGTCTGCTCATCCTTTCAAGTGGAAATTTCTCATTTCTGGAGATCTGGATGTGGTTCTGGTTTCTACCTATAGTTTTATGTATTGCAAAAGCTCTGCAAGAAGCCTTGTTCACTGGGTACGCTGTAGCCCCATTTTAGGTATTCCAATCAGTCATAGGCAGGAGATGGACTTACAAGCCTTCTAGTGTGGTGTTTCTGACTATTCCTTTCTCTCCCTCTCCAGTGTCTACTCTATATTATAATGTAAGGGAAACCAAGATTAAAACAAACAAACAAACAAACAAACAAACAAACAAACAGTCAAGCATCTTAACCTGATCCCCCCTCCCATTCCAACCATGACTCAATCCCTGTATCTCAGAGCCCTGCAGTTCCAAGGCTGTGCATATATCGTCCTTTATCTCTGTCTCATTTAGCCCTTTTGAACATGCCCAATTGTTCTCCCATCTGCCCCGTTTCTCCATTTCCCTCTCCCTCCCTTTATATTGCCCCCCTCCCTAGCACCCAAGCTCTCCTGTGTCCAATACCCACCCAGCGCTCCGTCTTCCCCCCAACCCCCACCCATCACCAACTTCCCAACAACCAACAAAGACTTCCCTCTACCCCCTTTTAGTATAATTTCTTTTTCTTAGTCTTTTACAGTAGTGGTCCTATGCAGTATTTCTCTTTTTGTGACTGACTAATTTCACTCAGCATAAGGAGCTCTGGTAGCGTAGTGGTGACGAATTGGGTTGCGAAACTTAGGGTCAGCGGTTCGAAACTACCAGTTGCTCCATGGGAGGAAGATGAGGCTTTCTACTCCCGTAAAGATTTACACCCTCGGAAACCCTGTACAGGGTCGCTATGGGTCGGAACCGACTCGACGGCACTT
>NW_006408781.1:981568-1022175 GCF_000296735.1 Chrysochloris asiatica
TTCTTGGACATGTTTAATGTTTATCTGTGGCCCTAATAATTAATTAAGTATGTGTTTTGGTAATTTTTTATGTTTTCTGATTACCTCCAGGAAGATGTGATCAGGATGTGGTCTTCCCTCTTCACTCTCCTTATTGCTTAACTCAGACTGCCCTTTCTGAGCTGCCTGGTCAGGGAAGCACTGGAAGTCCTCTCCCATACCATTGGTATTTTAAATTTTGTTATCCATTGTGAACAAGTTTCCAGACTAAGAAGAAGGAGAGCTGGACCACTTCTTATAAGTCACTTACAACTTTATGAATAGCAGCAGAACATTGACCAGTATAGTGCTGGAAGATGAGTTCCTCAGAGTTGGCCTTAATGATGGAGCAAAGGTCAATTGGTGCAGAATAGTCTACAAAGAAAATGTTCTGGAGCTTACTTCCAGTTCTGGAAGTATTGACTGGGGTCTTAAGAGCTTATGAACAGCTATTTAAAGTACAGCTATTGGTTTCCCCATTTCTGGAGCAAAGATGAGTGAAAAAAAATTAGTCGAAATGGATTAATGGACCATGTGACTCTCTCCCACCACAATCTTGAGACCAGAAGAATTAGATGGTGCCTGGTTACCTACAGCTCTGAAAGGGATCTATCAGAAAGTCCTGAGGATAGTGGGAGAAAAATGTGGAACAAAACTCAAAATTTCATGCAAAAGCTTTTGACTATGTGGATCCTGACAAAGTAGGGATAACATTGCAAAGAAGTACGGACATTCCAGAACACTTAATTGTGCTTATGAGGAACCTGTAGATAGAACAGAACAAGGGGATATTGAATGTTTTGAAATCAGTAACAGTTTGCATGAGCATTGTATCCTTTCACTATACTTATTAAATCTGTATGCTGAGTATCCTGAGAAACTGGACTATATAAAGAATGTGGCCCCAGGATTGGAAGAAGACTCATTAACAACCTGTGATAAGCAGATAATACAACCTTGCTTGCTGGAAATGACGAGGACTTAAATACTTATTAATGAAGATCAAAGACAACAGCCTAGTATGGATTACAACTCTATGTAAAGAATATGCAAATCTTTACAACTTGAACAATAAATAACATCATTATAAATGGAGAAACGATTGAAGTTTTAAAGACATTTTGCTTGGATCCACCATCAACACTCACGCAAGCAGCAGTCAAGAAATCAAATAATGTATTGCATCAGGCAGATCTGCTAGAAAAGACCTCTGTAAAGTGTTAAAGAACAAAAATATCAGTTTGAGGCCAAAGGCGCTTATTACTGAAGTCATATTTTCAATAGCCTCGTCTGCATGTGAAAGTTTGGCAATGAATAAAGAACACCATAGAAGAATGAAAATATTTGAATTATGGTGTTGGAGAAGCATATTCAAAGTGCCATGGACTGCCAGAAGAAGAAACAAATTCACATTGGAGGAAGTACAACCAAAATGCTCTTTAAAAGCCAAGATGGCCAGATTTCATCTCTTATACTTCAGACATATTATCAGGAGGGATCAGTCCCTGGAGAAGGACACCATGCTTGGTAAAATGGTGGTGGGTCAGTGAAAAAGAGTAAGGTCCTTCCTTCCTCTCTGGTAGTGGCAGTGACAGTAGCAATGGGTTCAAGTTAACAACAGTTGTGAAAATGTCACAGGCCTGTCCAGTGTCTCATTCTGTTGTGCCTAGGGTCATTATGAGTCAGAACCTAACAACAACAACAACAACAACAGAACAACAAATTGACAGATAGATGGTGGACCACCCAATGAGTGGAGTATAAATACCTCACATAGATGTCAATTAATGTTTTTCAATGTGTAAACGTTGCTTTTGCTCCAACTTTGAACTTTTAGTTTCAATATAGAACACTGGGATAATCATATTATGTGACACTGTGTGGAAAAGAGTCACAGGAAAGAGGTATTGTTAAGTCAGAGGCAAAGAAAAGAATGTTTACTAGAATATGCTATCTTTGTTTTAAATAGATACAACATGACAATCACAGCAGACAAATGTACTCCAACAGTGACATTATGCTGTAAGGGGATCAAGTTAACAGTCTATTAATTATTGATGTTTTTATGGATACCATGAGATAGTGTTATTCTTTTGTTTATTTATCTAGTTGTTCCCTTGATTCTTTTAGTCCATTCAATTGGGCTACTCTGAGTTAGAGTGTGTGAATTTATCTAGCAAACTCCAAAATACTGATTAGAATTGACATAGTAGACAATGAGAAATAGATTGCATCCACTCCTCATTTACTGATGAGGGTCCAAAGACCAGGGCATTATGCAAAAATTGGCATTATGGAAAAAAGGTAGAATGATCATATCAGATCACAAAATGGAAGATGATGACATTATATAACTGCCTATTTACATCATCACATAACTGCCAAATTCCATCATTACGTAACAAATAATCATGGCCCAGCCAAATTAACAGGTAACCTTAACCATCACAACCTTGTTACTCTCGCCTTGCACCTCAGCATTCATTACTGCCAGGCGTATATCATTACTGTTCACAGTAGCTGGATAGCAGATCCTTTTACTATAGTCAGAAATGTGAAATGTTGGATAACATGTTGGTCAATAAGCGAGACAGAGGTGCAATAGTTACCAGATGCTGTTGAGTAGATTCTGACTCATGGTAACTCCTACAGGTGTAAGAGCAGAACTACACTCTTTAGGGTTTTCAATGGCTTATTTTTCGAAGTGTATCTCTGGCCTGCTTTTTTGAGGCACCTTGAATCTCCAATCTTTTGGCTAGTAGTTGTTATGGGTTGACATACTACCCCCAAAAAATACTTGTTGAAATCCTAATCCCTGTATATAAGAACTCTGCTGATGCAATGGCTAACCAAACCCAACCAAACCCACTGCTAACTCATAGCAAACCTGTATAGGATTTCTGAGGCCTTAAACCTTTATGGGAGCAGAAAGCCTCATCTTTCTCTTGCAGAGAGGTTGATGGGTTTGAACTTCAACATTGAGGAAGACAGTCCAGTGCTACTCTCCTGCATCACCTCGGCTGTTTAATGATTAAGTACTTAGCTGCTAACCAAAAGATTGGTGGTTCAAATCACTCAAATGGCTCCATGGGAAAACAATGTGGTGATCAATTTTCATAAAGATTGTTGTTGTTGTGTGCTGTCAAGTTGGTTCTGACTCATAGGTGACCTTGTATAGGGTTTCTGAAGAGTGGCTGGTGAGTTTGAACCATTAACCTTGCAATTCAAATTGACCTTAATGTGGAGTGCTTATCTTACAGCACCACACCAGGACTATAGCCTAGGAAACTCTATGGGGCAATTTTTGTCTGTCATATGTGGTTGTTATGACTTGATTAGCAACAACCTAAGATCCCATTTGTTAATAGGGCTTTCTTTATTGTGTTAATGAGGCCATATTAATGATTTAAGTGAAACACTTTTTTATATTATTATTATTTGGGGGTGGGAGTTGTACACAAAAACACTCAGGAATATATAATCATATAATCATTTAAACAACCAAAGGGCACATTCTGCAAGCCTGCCTCCTGGCCACCAGCACACAGCCTTTCTCTTTCCATGAGTCTAGAGTCCTCAGCTACTCTCTCTCTCTCTCTCCACATCATCATCTCTGCCTCCATCTCCTGTGTCACTGCTTCTTTGGATAGGGTTCCACATTACACTCATGCTCTTCTCTCTTGATGGTCCTAGGGTCCTCTGCTCCTGGAATGTAAGATTAACTACCTGCCCCCACCTCCCCGCCACTTTATGTTACAAAACTTCTACCTTTACAGTTGTGACAATCACAATTAGTCATATCAACTACCAAGTGAAACACTTTTGAGATATAAAAGGAAATTAGGCACAAAAGAAAGCAAGCAGAGATAGGAAAAATAGATGCCACATAAAGATCACCATGGAATTGAGGCACAGAGTTATAAAGAGACAAGGACCTTCCCTCAGAGTCAGCAGAGGGAGAAAACCTTCCCCCAGAACTGTGCCTAGTTCATAATAGGTGATCAACTGATTTGCTAAGGGGCCTTGGTGATTAAAACACTCTGCTGTTAATCAAAGGATTAATAGCCATTAGAACCATTGGCCATTAGAACCTATTATCAACTCTACAGGAGAAAGATTTGCTAAATACTTATAAAAGTAATCTACAATTAAGAGTAAAGTTGATACTTAATTATAAAAATTAGAGCTGAACTTGTATCCTTGCCCAAGTAGAGAACTGCTTCACCTCTACATAGAATTAGCACTTTTCTCAACCAGATACTCTGATTTCATTAAAGCATTCATAGGCTTGAGGAACTTCCAAATGGAAAGTAGCCTCAGGAGAATCTAAATTGTTTTACAGATGATGACCCTGAGTTTCCTTCTCAAGCGGCGAATCTTTGCTCTGCAATCACCATTTAAGGCCTAGCAGAATTACTTTTATTTTCTTATGTCCCTGAGATACATTCTTTAACTTTTAAAAAATTTTGAATCATGAAATATTATAAATAGAGAACAAATGTAACAGACAATTTTGCCTTCACCTACCATTTTGAATAGAAGTCAAAATTTTACCATATTTGTTTAAGTGCATGATTTCTTTTCTTTTTCTTTTTTTAAAAGTCGTAAAAAGCACAGAAATGTCTAAAGCCACCACACTTCTGTCTCCATTCTCCCTCCTTAGCAGAACCTTCTCTGGTGAAACTGATAATCATTCCCATACAACTGTTTGTAATTTTAGTAAGTATTAACATGTACATGAACAAGAAACAGATTTTTGTGCATTTATAAACATCACATAAATATTATACTATTCATTCTGTGTATTGTTCACTGGTGTGCCCACTCAGACCCTGTTGTAGGATGTTTCCTTAGATTAAAGGTTCTTTCTCTGCTAAGTAAGAATAATGAAACAAGAGAACAGACTAATCATGCAAACATGGAATACACTGTTGTTGTTAAGTACTGTTGAGTCAGTTCCAACCCATAGCAGGTTTCGGAGGAGCAGCTGGTAAGCTTGAACTGCTGACCTGGTAGTTCAAATGGCTTTGCAATCTGGCACATAAACCCACAGTGCCTCACCAGGACTCCAGGAATGTAGTAATAGGAGTGAGAGTATCTTGACAAAAGGCAACATGGTGGGCTTTGAAGCCACACAGCACACATCTTGCCTGAGCACATTTTAACAGAGCAGTTATACTCTTTACTATGATAATGAGTGAAATGGGGAACAAAGAAACTGGCAGTTAGACCTGGAATTTGCCCAGTTGGGAGGGGCTATGGTAAGTGGATGCATGCATAGTTTTTTTGCAGGATGGATTCTGTTGTAAAGGCTTCTGGGATGTTGATCATCACTCATTATGGGATCATTGCTGATGTCCGATGGATCTTGGCTGAAAGCAGAGAATATCAGAAAGATGCTTACCTGTGCTTTATTGACTATGCAAAGACTTTTGATTGTGTGGATCATGACAAGCTATGGACAACATTGTGAAGTACGAACACTTAATTGTGCCCATGAGGAATCTGTACCTGGACCAAGAGGCAGTTGTTCAAACAGAACATGGAAACACTGAATAGATTAAAATTAAGAAAGTTGTGCTACAAGGTTGTATTCCTTCATTATACTTATTCAACCTGTATGCTAAGCAAATAATCTGAGAAGCTGGGTTCTATGAAGAAAAACGTGGCATCAGGATTGGAGGAAGACACATTAACAACATGTGATATGCAGATGATACAATCTTGCTTCCTGAAAGTGAGGAGGTCTTAAAATATTTACTGATGAAGATCAAAGAGCACAGCCTTTGGTATGGATTGCATCTCAATGAAAAGAAAACCAAAATCCTCACCACTGGGCCAATAAACAACATTCTTATCAACAGAGAAAAGATTAAAGTTTTCAAGGACTTCATTCTTGGATCAACTATCAACACTCATAGAAGCAGTAGTCAAGAAATCAGAAGACGTATTGCATTAGGCAAATCTGCTGCAGAAGACCTTTTTAAAGTGTTGAAGAGCAAAGATGTCAGCTTGAAGACTAAGGTGCACCTGACTCAAACTATAGCATTTTCAATAAACTCATATGCATGCAAAAGCTGGACAGTGAATAAGGAAGACCGTAGAAGAACTGATGCTTTTGAGTTATGCTGTTGGACGAGAATATGGAAAGTGCCAAGGGCTGCCAAAAGAACCAATGGATCTGTTTTGGAAGCGCAGCCAAAGTGCTCCTTGGAGGCCAGGATGGCAAAACTTCATCTCTCATACTTGGGACATATTGTCAGGAGGGACCAGTCGCTGGAGAAGGATATCATGTTTGATAAGGTGGAGGGTAAGAGAAAAAGAGGAAGACCCCCAGCAAGATGGATTGGCAAAGTCGCAGCATCAATGTGCTCAAGCGTGGCATCAATAGTGAGGTTGGCCCAGGATCGGGCATTGTTTTGTTCTGTTGTGCATAGGGTGACTATGAGTCCGTACCGATTCGATGTCACCTAACAACAACAACAACATTATGGGATGTATATAAAAGCGTCCCCTACTGGAAGGTTATATTTTGGTTAGGATTGGAGATTCTGTGCATGCTGTGGATCAGGCTAGAGTTTGTTCTGGCCTCATGAGTTTCTGAAAGACAATTTTAAGGTCTCACATGGGGACAATGGACATGACTACAGTGTTCCAGGCTGTGGGCAGATGGCTTTGTGAGACAAGTCTCTCCACCTAGGAGTCACGGCACCTAGGAAAGTTTTATCCGTAACTCTGTTCTAGCAGACATGCTGGGAATGATGTTTTCACTCTCGGTTCTTATTTTAATGAATTTATTTTCCTAATGATTTCCAATGAATCCCACCCTGCTTCACTTCCCCCTGAGAGAAATCACATTCCTAAATCTTTAGGGAGCATGGATGAAGGTCTCTTTTTGTGTATCTACTTTCTGCTGAATAAGGATGTTGATATTTCCTGTCTAACCAAGTTGTTGTTGTTGTTATGTGCCATCGAGTCAGTTCCAACCCATAGCGACCCTGTATAGGGTTTCCGAGGGTGTAAATCTTTACGGGAGTAGAAAGCCTCATCTTTCTCCCGCGGTGCAGCTGGTAGTTTCGAACCGCTGATCTTAAGGTTCGCAGTTAAAATCTTTTATTGCCTGGTGTAAAATCTGAATTGATTGGATGTCTTGCATGAACATAATCTTTACATGAAACTGTTGCAAACGTGTAGAGGCAAACTTTAGTATGAGATTAAACAAGTAAGGACCAAAGATTAAAACGAGAAGAACAACCATTAGGAGGTCAAGCAAGGGCAGAAACCATGATATGAGAGGCTGTTGGTGGTTATGTGCCGTGGAGTCGGTTCTGATTCATAGCGACCCTGAACAGAGTTTCCAAGGTTGTAAATCTTCATGGGAGAAGAAAGCCTCATCTCTCTCCCGCGGAGCAGTTGGTAGTTTCACACTGCTGACTTTGAGGTTAGCAGCCCGATTCATAGCCACTATACTACTAGAATTCCTTGATAGAGAGGTTTGTTGTTGTTATGTGCTGTGGAGTTAGTTCCAACTCATAGCGACCCTGCATAGGGTTTCTGAGGCTGTAAATCTTCATGGGAACAGAAAGCCTCCTCTTTCTTCCACGTAACAGCTGGTAGTTTCAAACTGCTAACCGTGAGATTAGCAGCTCGATTCATAACCGCTACACTACCTTTATTTGGGACCAAATATCTGGAATTACCTGGAACCTGTTTTCTCTCAAGCGTTTTGAATAGCCTTTAGGCTCCAAGCTCTACTTCCCCTGAAGTGTTAATGTTCATGCAGCAAGAGGTGTTTGCTAGTGCACCTATCCCTATCTTCTTACTTTAACTTTATGAATTTTTAATCTTTAAGTTGATTTTCCTGCTGTTCAATTAATTTGAAATTATCAGTCAAGGTAAAGCAATACATGCTTAAAAATTCAGAATAGCTGTGATTATGTTTTAGCAGGAGATAGTAACATGGCTTTCTAAAACTGTCTTTTTAACCTGGCCAGGTTCTTGGTTGATCTTAGCTATTGCCTGATAGCGCAGTGGTTACAAATCGGGCTGCTAACCTCAAGGTCAGCAGTTTGAAACTACCAGCTGTTCTGCGGGAGAAAGATGAGGCTTTCTCCTCCCGTAAAGATTTACAGCCTTGGAAACCCTGTACAGAGTTGCTGTGAGTTGGAACCGACTCCATAGCACATAACAACAATAACAACATTGCCTGATAAGTGGTATTTTAAGCTTTTGTTGTGGCACAGGTTAACTTATTAATTTCAATTGTTGTGAAGTGCTGTCAAGTCAGTTCTAACCCACAGTGACCCTGTATAGTGTTTCCAAGGAGCAGCTGGTTAAGTTTGAGACACCAATTTATGGTTCAAATCGACCTTGCAGCCCAGTGCTTTATCCCACAGCATCACAATTATGCTTCCTGGGAAAACAAAAAAAAAATAGGCAGGGATATATATTCTACTTGACATAAAAGGTGGAAATTATCTTCATAGTATGGATTTTAAATTCATACTAAGACTCTAAAAAAATGGAGTTAAGACTCTGCCTTTAGACATGTTTATCTTTATGTATAAATATGAAATGCTTCTGAATTTAGACTCTCATATATTTCTCTCTTGAATATGGATTTTATTAATTTTGATCACACTTAGGTTGGTGTGCTTTTTTCCTGCATGGATTAGTCAACTGCTCCTTTCAGATGGCTGTTTGTTTTAGGATAGCAAGGGCTCATTGAAATACCTTAGTATGCCTTACTATATATAGCACCCAATTTTTAGTGATCCCTTTAGGAAAAGTTAATATGGAGTAAGGCCACAATAGTGGAGCTACTTGGTTGTTAGGGAACTTGGGAACTTTCAAAGCAGGGGCTTAAGTCCATTGATAGTGACTACAGGTATAAGCAGCTACTCTTTTTATAGTGGCAGATACATTTTGAATGCTATGTACTAAATTAATGATTCTAATGAGGAGAGAAAGGCTCTTAAAAAGAAATAGTGTAGGCTAGGGGAGACCTTGCTTGAAGTACACTGGCCTATTATTTAAAATTAATCATGCATAGCAATGTCTAAACATAAATTATAAAACAATATCCCTAATAACTCTTAATCAAGCAACAGTTAAACGTTTATAGATTCAAAAGGCATGTAATAGTTAGAGCTAGGTTACCTCAGGTTGGAAGGTAAGGGACCCCACAGCTTATAGGACAAGGGACAAGGCCCTTCTCTTAGTTGACTTTTTAAAGAGGAAAAACCATGAAAACAGATTTAAAAAAAAGTTAATTAAACACATTCTTTTATACTTATCGAGGTGCAAAGGCATCCTGGTAGCATAGGGGATTAAAAGCAGGGCTGCTAACTTCAAGGTCAGTAGTTTGAATCTACCAGTTGCTCCACAGGAGGAAGATGAGACTCACTGCACCCCTAAAGATTTACAGCCTCAGAAATCCTATCCAGAATGCTATGAATTAGAACCAACTCAGTGGTACACAACTACCACCAACCACCACAGAGGTGCAAGTGAAGGTGCTGACTTGGTGTTCTTGCAATGCTGATTCTTTCATACCTTCAAGTCTTCCATTTGGAGAGGGCTGTCTTAAGGGAAAGACATTCAGAGAGAAATGGATTGATTACTTGTCTTTTAGGTGGGGCCAAGGGCTTGCAACCATTTATTTATTTAGTTTTAAAGCTTTTATTATGAATTAAGTGATAGTTTACATTGTAGAAAATTGGTTTTTTACTCAACTAATCATTTCATTGTAATGAATGCAATCCATGTACCATTGGCAACCACTTATATTTGTGCTTTAGGAATGGTCTTTCATAAACCAATTCATAGGGGCTCAGTTTGAGCTTGCTTCTAGGGGCAACTCTGATTCTGGGCAGGGCAAGAAGGAGCACTCAAATTAGATTAGTCTCTTGGCAAGGTTTTCCCAGGGTCTTCTTCAGGGTGAATGTCATCTTTTTGGTTTTTGCAGTCAACTGGGGTCTCCAGAAGGTGTGTAGCTTTCAGATTATTTGGTGAATTCTTGCATCTCCAGCTAACCACTCTCTTCAGATTTTTCAGGGTAGAACTAGGGTGGAGTCCTGGTGTGCTGCTGTAGGATAAGCACTGGACTGCTAACTTCAAAGTCAGTGTTTCAAATCCACCAGCGGCTCCTCAGAAACTATACAGGGCTGTTGTCAGAACCAACTCAAGGGCACTTAACAACAACAACTTGGGTGTGATTATCTTCAGCCCAAGATTGAGGTTTAGGGCCAGAGTCTGCAAGGATGGAACCGCCTTGGCAGTTTTGTCAGGGCAGCAGTTTCTTTCAGTTTCCATGGTGGTGTTCTTCCGGTGACTGTGGCCAGTTCTCAGACTTCCTCCAACTTATTAAAATTTTCTTAGACACATCTTATCTCATGCTGAGACTCCATGAGTAGCAACCCTTCCCCCCACCCTGCTTTTTATTGTTGTTGTTTTTATAAATTGCCCTATGCGCTTATAAGATCATTTAGAAAGTTAAAGTTATTCTGGGCTAAGGCTATCAGCCCTGCCTTTTGTGCATTCAGGCTGGTCCTCCCACTGAATCTTGAGAGGTAAGCTCCAGGTCTTTTTGTAAGCTCTCACCCACTAGATCTGGTGTGGCGCTGCAGGCTAATGTGCTGCATTGCAAGATTGACTTGAATGAATCACAACATCGGTGGTTCAAACTCACCAGCTGCTCCTCAGAAACCCTACACAGGGTCACTATGAGTCAGAACCAACTCAACAGCACTTAACAACAACACTTCCCCCTAAGTCTGCATAAGCACTTAATCCCAGGCTCTGATGCTTGTACACAAATAGATTAAAAGCACTTTTTAAGTCAGGTAGTTTCAGGATGGGGACTATCATCAGTTTGCCTTTGATCTCATTAAAGATTTTCTTGTGTGTGTGTGTGTGTGTGTTTACATTTGAGTTCACTCTGGGTGGGGGGTTTGTTCTTTTCTCCTCTCAAAGCTTTGTAAAGGGGTTTTGTAATTAGTCCAAAATTGAGTTTTGCATTTTGCAAAATCCACCCATCCTGAGAAACGTATTTGCTTCCAGGAACCGGTACCCACTCACTGGGTTTTGGTCATTCCTCTTGTCAGTCTCTTTTTTGGCTTGCTTTTAAACTGCCCACTCCTTTCTGGCTATGAGCAAGGTTTTAGTTAGAGAAGGGAGTGCAGATAAACAGACGTCCACAGTCCACAAGGTTCTCCCTCCTCATTAATGTTCATGAGGATCTCCTGCAAGGAACTTACCCTGACGGAATCTCACACCCTTTGGAATATGAGATGGGCAGACGGTGCCTTCTGGAGTGCTGGAGTATGGCTTTGAAGTTCCGGGTGAATCACATCTCTGCGGTGTACGAACAGGACCCAGGTGCTGGTTCTGGAGCAGTCCCAGGGGATCCACAACACAGAGGCAGGGGAAAGGCCCTACCATGCACCCCAAGAACCCATGGGACTCTTCCTCACGGAAGTCGCTAGCACTGGCCTACTTTTTCTGGTTTTGTCTGTTGGAGTAAAATACTACATTTCTTTGGAAGAGCCTAATTTTGATACAGTAACATAAATGTCTAGATACATGGGATTTTATCCCACTTTTCCTGTCTTTTGACGAAAATACAGTTGTAAAATAGTCTGGTAAATTAAAAAAAAAAATTATGGGCCAAGTGTCTCCCAATTGAGGAAGTATTGGGGCCAGACAACATTATAAAAAGATTATTATCATTTTTTTTCATTCTTAAAATTACTCTTTTTAGATAAAACACATTTTGTAATGTGTTACTTGAAAAATAACTTAAAGTTCTTATAAACACAAATGCCTTTGTTAAAATGAATTCACTTCATTAATTTTTTTTATAACATTAAGAGTTTTCTTTTTATCCCATAAGCACTCACTTGTGTTTCAGGGTGAGTGAATTTTTTCCTTACGAAAGGATTAAGATTTTTATATTACCTTATGAAAATATTAGCTATGGATTTTAATTTAGTATAAAAAAACCAGACGCTTAGACAAAGCAAACTCTAAAACAGAGTGAAACAGAATTTATAATTAGTTTAAAACTTGAGCTTATAAAACACTATATATAAACATATGGGAACCCAGCAGTTTGCATTAGTTTTTTTTTAAATATTATTAACCTAATTGATATCTTGGCTACAATATTAAACATTACAGGGAAACTTAATTTTTTTTCTCCCCATTGATCATTACTGAAAAACTCTAAATTAGGATGCGTCTGGCATGATTTATTGATTAACTATTTTTAGCAGGTTAATGAAATTAAACCTAGGCTAATTAGAACAAAACAGAAAAAAACCAGATGGTTCCTGGGCTTTAACAATTTAGAACCAGAACCTAAATGACTCTATGTGCCAAATCATACTACAGCCCAATCTGGTTATACAGTGTCTTGAGTTTTCCTTTCTTTTAAGGCATCTTTATCTAAGTAAGTAGCACCCAAGGGTGTCCATTTTAGGAATCTTAATCTATTTCCCATTTTACATGGTGAGAAAAACTTTCTGCCCATTTACTGCACCTTTTCTCTTCAGTCTATGGTAAATTATTTTCTCTTTAACTTTGGTTGGAGGCCTCTTACAAACATTTCTGTACTTGTATGTTGTTGTTTAAGTGCCGTTAAGTCAGTTCCAACTCATGTTGACCCTATGTAGGGTTCCCGAGGGGTAGCTGGCGAGCATGAACCACCGAACTTGTAGTTCAGCACATTAACCTACAGCGCCACACTTGGTATATTGTTGTTAAGTGCTGTCGAGTGGGTTCTGCCCCATAATGATCTTGTATAAGGCTTCCGAGGAGCAGCTGGTGAGTTTGAACTGGCAACCATGACATTCAAAACGACTTTAAAGTCCAGCTCATTAACCCACAGCACCACACCAAGACTTCACACTGTGTATTGTTGTTATTGTTAAGTGCCGGAGTCAGTTCTGACCCATAGCGACCCTGTATAGGGTTTCCAAGGAGAAGCTGGTGAGCTTGAACAACCGATCTTGCAGTTCAAGTGTCTTTGTAGTCTGGCACATTAACCCACAGTGCCATACCAGCACACATTGTATAGACTAGATAAAATCCAAGATCCAATCATCTGGTCAATTTTAGGATGCCTGGGCTTCAGGTCCAAAAAGAGAAGCAAGATATAGAAGGAAGGTCTCCAATTACTGGATGGAGCTTGAAATAAAAGTCTTGAGAGTTAGAAAAGCTCTGACAAGGATGAAAAGAGTCAGAAAAGCCTTTCAGTAGAAAATAAACTTCCAGGACTAACTCTAGTGGAAAGGATGAACACCAGCACAAAAGTTCCTCCAGGGTGAGCAGGTGAGGAAGAGGGAAAGGAGAAAAAGAAGAAAATTCACCAGTGAGAGAGTGACCTCTCTCCAGGGACACCAAGTTTCCCCAAACTGGTAGTTGCCAGCTTAGGGAATTACACAGTTGAGCAGGCTGGGAGGTCACTCTTTCCAGCCTGACATGACCAGCTCAGGGTCAATCCTGTACTAAAGGAATCCATAAACCAAACCCCAAATTCCAGATAAGCAGAAGCCTCAACCTATAGAAGTCTGTGGGGGAAGGGCACCTTACTGCTTGGGGAGACACAAGAAAAATACTTTCCCAGCAGCTGTTCACCTATCTGAAATGGGTTGGACTCTCTGCAGCTGAGCCAGTTTGCCTGTCAGCAGTTTCTAAGGACTCCCAAAAGTTTACAAAATGCCTGGCTGGCTTGAATATGTCTCAGGACACTGCCATAGGTTAAAGGTTCTTCCTCTGCTAAGCAAGGATAACAAAGCAGGAGAATAGACTTATCAAACAGGGAGTGACAAAGGGAGATATAGTGGACTTTGAAGCAACCTGGTATATGTGTCGCCTGAGCAAGTTTTAACCAGGACTGTTAGACTCTTTACTATGATAATGAGAAAAACAGGGGAACCAAGAAACTGGATGGTTCTTCCTGGAATTTACCCAATTGGGAAGTGTTTTGGTAAGTGGATGCATGTGCGTCCTGCAGGATGGATTCTGTTGTATAGGTTTCTGGGATGCGGCTCACTACTCATTATGGGCTGTATTTGACAGTGCCCCTTGCTGAAAGGTTATATCTTGGTCAGGGTTGGAGATTCTGCACATGCTCTGAATCAGTCAAGTCTGTTCTGGTCTCATGAGTTCCTGAAAGACAATTTTAAGGTAGATTTACATGGGGGAAAACAGACATAACCTTTATGAACAGACGGGTAGTGGTTGCACATGAAATGCACAGCTGGAAATTGAACCCAGGGCCCCACACAGAAAGCAAGATTTTACTGCAATACCACCACATCTCCCTAAACTTTATTAAGAAGTACTTTTTTTTTTTTTTTTTTACAAGTGATATAGCAATTTGCACTCAAACCAGAATTTTTAAGAATTCTTCTTTCCCTACACCGTCACCAATATTTGATATTGTCAGATTATTTTTCAATCCATTGAGTGGAGAAAGAGTGGCATAATGTTGTTTTACTTTTAATTTCTCTCTACTAGTGAGGTTGCTCCACCACTCATCTGTCAGTGTGTGGTACTGTGGTGGCTTGCATGTTGTTGTGATTCTGGAAGCTATGTCACGGCTATTTTAAATACCAGCAGGTTCACTCATGGTGGACAGGTTTCAGCTGAGCTTCCTGAGGAAGACAGACTAGGAAGAAGGAGAGATGGACTACTTCCAAATATTTAATCATTGAGAATCCTATGAGTAGTAGTGGAACACTGTCAGCACTAGAATTTTAAATATTGAAACCTGATGAAAAGCACCAGAATAATTTTGATAAAAACTAGATATTTTCCCTCTACTACAAAATTCTCACCTAAGTCACATTTGGCTTTGATATGTTCAAAGACATGTTTAGAGGCATGTACAACGTCTTTGGGGCAATGTCCCACATGAGAAATTTTGTTCTGTAGTTTATGTTGTTGCTGTTCTTAAGTTCCAACTCATAGAGATCTTGTATAGTGTTTCCAAGGCTGTAAATCTTTGTAGGAGCAGAAAGTCTCATAGTTTTCTCTCAGGGTGACTTGTGGGCTAGAACCACTGACTTTGTGGTTCACAGTCCAGTGTATATCCCACACAGTCACCTCACTCCCTAAGTATTTTATACCAGGAAATAAAAAATGTTAAAAATGGCATGTTATTGATTTACAATAAAACACCCTATGTAGCAGAATTTAAAACAAAACAAAACAAAACAAAAAAAACCTGAGAGAGCTGGAAACTGTGTAAGGCAGATACTTGTCACAAAGTATTTTTTGACTCTCCCAGCATGAAGTTTCGGCTTCATGGGAACATAGCAAAAGAGAAACACAGGAACCACATGATCCCCAAACACTCTCCTGCTCATTACAATTCCACTGGAAAGACAGTTTAGGAAAAATAGGAAGGAGGACCTATTCTCCTGAGAGAGTGGACACACTCCTAATGTCTGCTCAATGCCTGATAGAAAAGATCATCAAGGGAGAAGAGCACCAGTGGAATGTGGACCCCTATCCAGAGAAGCAGTGACACCAGACAGTGAAATTGAGACAGAGATGAGGACTCTAGCCTCATGGAAAGAGAAAGACTGAGTGCAGGCAGCCAGGAGGTAGGCTTGCAGAATGTGCCCTTTGGTTGTTTAAATGTTTAAATGATTCTATGTTCCTTAGTGATTTGGTGTACTACTCCTCCCCCCCCACCCGCCACACACACAAAAAATGTTGTTGTTGTTAAGTGCCATCGAGTCGGTTCCGACCCATAGCGACCCTGTACAGGGTTTCCGAGGGTGTAAATCTTTACGGGAGTAGAAAGCCTCATCTTTCTCCCGCGGAGCGGCTGGTAGTTTCGAACCGCTGACCTTACGGTTTGCAGCCCGATTCGTAACCACTACGCTACCAGAGCTCCTTACACAAAAAATAAAAACCAAAAAAATAACACCAGAGGGAATAGAAGCAAATACTGTTGAATGTTGATGCATGTAGGGGATTGTAATCATGGCAATGAAACGATGGTGTAAAACTGATGTTCTCCCATGTAACTTATCATTCAGTTCATAATAAAAACTTAAAATAAAAAAAATAGAGATTGGGAAACAAAAGTAGAAATTACTTAAAGGGAAAAATGAATGAGAATGAATGCAGGGAAAGGAATTGGGAAATGGACATTATTATTTTAAATATATCACCTCAAATAAAGCATTTCCCCCCTATTATATTAAAAGGGTGTTGTTGTTGTTGTTAAGTGCCACCGTAGAGTCAATTCCAACCCACAGCCACCCTGTATAGTGTTTCCAAGGAGCAGCTGGTTCAAACCGACTTGCAGTCCAGCTTATCAACCCACAGTGCCACATCAGGACTCCTATTAAAAGGGTTGTTGTTGTTAGGTGCCATTGAGTCAGTTTTGACCCATTGTTGTTGTTGTCAGGTGCCATCGAGTCGGAACCGACTCATAGTGACCCCATGCACAACAGAATGAACCAATTTCCGATCCTGGGCCAACCTCACTACCGCTGCCACACTTGACGCCATCAATGATGCCACCTGGCTGATCCATCTCATTGGGGGTCTTCCTCTTTTTCTCTGACCCTCCATATTACCCAGCATGACATCCTTCTCCAGCGACTGTTCCCTCCTGACAATATGTCCAAAGCACGAGAGACGAAGCCCAGCCATCCTGGCCTCCAAGGAGCACTCTGGCTGCATCTCTTCCAAAACAGATCTATTGGTTCTCTTGGCAGTCCATGGCTTTTACTATTCTCCTCCAACACCACAACTTAAAGGCATCAACTCTTCTATGATCTTCCTTATTCACCCATAGTGACCCCTATATAGGGTTTCCTATGTTTGTCCCTTCCCCCAGTCTTATTACTTATTACTCATTACTCTTTTCTTTCTCCTCTTAATACAGTAACCCCATCTACACAGATAAATTAAATAGGCCAGAAAGTAGCAGCTTTAAAATTTTTTCCTCCCAACTAAATCATACTCTTCAGGAGTTATAATTTATCATCTGAAATGGAGGGAAACCTAAAAAACTGTTCTACTGAGTTTATGTGTAAGCTGCATGAAAATTCATGACTATTTCATCACCTTCAACTACAGAATCATCCATGAAACTTGGATCACTAGGAAACAGTATATGAAGTTCTTAAATTGTGAAGATGTGCAGTAACGGGCAGTGTTTCCTTCTCTTGTGCTAGGAGTAGAACCAATTTGATAGCCCCTAACAACAGCATAACAACAAGTTTTTTTTTAATGTTTAAAATCACTTTTATTTCTACATAGTAGTAATAAACAACAATTGAAAATTGAAAAAATTATAATTTCCGATAGCATCAATTAAGACAATAACTTCTTAAAAATCCAATTTTGATGTTTTTGTTCAGCCAATGTGAAGAATTCCACTGAGACATAAACTAGTTACTTAACAAGACAGAACCATGTAAAATGATTGAAATGTCCAGAAAGCATTGTATTTTGTGTAGAGGGGTTCTAGTTATAAGGAGCCAGGTGCAATATCTGGATAATCTATCTGGGCAAGTAAGTAGAATTCTATAGTTTTGACTTCTCTTTTCCCTCCCTTTGCTCACCCAGACTTCCCTGTTTTTCTTCACTTAGCTTAACAGGGTCTGGGCAGGCATATATACTTGGAAACACAGTTTCCTCTATCAGCAAATGTTTTTGGCTATTTGTGACAGACTGCATCTTTTTTTTTTTTTTTTTAAATCAAATGTTTTAGCCCAAAGTTAGAGCTGCATGTGCATTTTTAGGACGTGGTACAGTTGAACGTTAGCATTATATGCTTCAAAAGGGAATTTGATCTTCTTTGCTATTTATTCTTTGGGCCTACACCGGTTCCCAGTTCCATTGTTTTGCCATTTACAGTCCATTTTCATATCTTGTTATATCTCGTCATCATCTGTTTTTGCTTCAACCATAATTTTCATGCAAGAATATCAGCTCTTTGGTTCCTTTAACCATGTTTTATTTAGCTCCCACTTACGAACTTCAGGGTGTGCTGAAGGTTAGTATATCCATTTCTGGAATTCTCTTGGATCCCTTTTTGAGAAAGGTGCCAAAGAATATACGCTGGGCTCAAATGCATCTGGCTTGGCCAAGGTCCTGGAGGAGGGTTCCTGCCTAGCTGTGCCTTCTGCCAGCCCCCCTCTGTTCTCACAGTGCCCGATGTCACCATGATTCCACAGAGGATGCAAGTGGGGAAGTAACTTTTGTATTCAAAGAAACATCAGAATACTTGTTTACCTAATTACATTCTACCTTGTCCATTGTTGTTGTTGTTGCTAAGTGCCATCAAGTCGATTCTGCCCTATAGTGACCCTGTATAGGGTTTGCAGTTCAAATGACTTCCTTTACAGTCTAACGCATTAGCCCACAGCGCCACACCAGGACTCCACCTTGTCCATTAGCAGCTGGAAATTTTGATTCTCATCTCTGAATTTCCTCATCCCTTCCCTTTTCCATCCCACATCCCCTCATTAATGTTTGCACTGCTCTTTTTTTTAAAAAAAATAATTTTATTGTGGTAAAAATGTATATAATAAAATGTTTGCCACTTTACAGTGTACATTTTAGTGTCATTAATGACTTCACCATACTGTGCTACCATCACTTCTATCTATTTCCAAACTTTTCATATCATCTGAGACAGAAACTCGGTACCTCTCCAGCAGTAACTCCTGTCTCCTGCCCTCTAGCCACTGATAATCATTATTAAACTGGTTTCTATATATTTGCCTATTCTAGATAGTTCTCATAAGGAGAGTCATATAACACTTGTCTTTTTGTGTCATCTGACATTTCACTGAATATATTGTTTCCATGTTATAGTATGTATCAGGATATGCCACATTTTGTTTGTTCATTTACTCTTCTGGTAAACACTTAGGTTATTTCCACCTTTTGGATACTGGTGTACAATTATCTGTGTTAGAGCCTGCTTTCAAGTCCTTTGGATATGTACTTAGGAGCAGAATTGATGGGTCACTTGATGATTTCATATTTAATTTTGGGAAATTGTGGCTTTTCACAGCAGTAGTGCCATTTTACAATCCCACCAGAAGTTCAGGAGGGCTCTGATTGCTCCACATTCTTGTCCTTGTCAACACTTGTTAGTTTCCATTTTTTCTGATAATAGCCATCTTAGATAGGGCACAGCTACTGCCTTTTAAAATTTAGTGAAATTTATTTTTTAGAGACGTTTGAGGTTTACAGAAAAGTTGTTACCCACACCCCCCTCCCCCCAAAAAATTTCCACATCCCCTCTCTCCTGCCTGCATTTAGTTTCCCTTATTATTACACCTTGCATTTCTGTGACACATCCGTACAATTGATGAGCAAGCATTAATACTTAGGTCTTTAGATTACACTGAGATTCTCTCTTTACTTTGTGGTGGTGGTGGTGGTGGTGTGCCGTGGTGTTGATTCTAACTCATAGCGACCCTGAATAGGGTTTCCGAGGCTGTAAATCTTTATGGATGCAGAGAGCCTCATCTTTCTCCTGCAGAACAGCTGGTAGTTTTGAACTGCTGACCGTGAGGTTAGCAGCCTGACTCGTAACCACTATGCTACCAGAGCTTCTTCTTTGCTTTGTACATTGCCCATATTTTATTCTATCAATTGTCAGCAATGACCAGTGTTTCTGGAAGAGCTTTCCCTACCAGTTGGTGAGGAGTAGAAAGGTTAGAGAAATTATTTAAAATGCATTCTGGAAGGAGGGATCTGTTAGCAATAGTTTGGCTGAGGGGAATTGGGTCACAGAGTCACTTCATTAACAGTCTATCATTTCTATAATATATGTGTTGTGCTGTTTACTTCAGTTTTAATTCCTTCTGTGGCAAGAGACAGTAAACTCAACCCAAAGTGACACAGGCAGAAGACAACTTACTAGTTTGTAAAACTGAAAAATCACTACCTGTCTAGCAGTTTGTCATTCTGTTGTTGCCTTTGTGTCAGTATGATACTAGAAGCTATGCTACTGGTATGTCTAGTGGTATGTCCAATAGCAGCAGGGTCATCCATGGTTTTAGCATGGTTTTAGCAGAGCTTCCAGACTAGACACACTAGAAAGAAAGGTCTTGTGATCTACTTCTAAAAATTAGTCAAATGTCTTAGGCTGAGTTTCCTAGTGAAGCAAAACTAGTGCAACTAATATATGTGTTTATCTCTTTCTCTCTCTATGGATAGATAGATAGATCTATATATATCTATGTATATAGATCTATCTATCTATCCAGAGAGAGGTAGGTAGATATATGTATGTTGTTGTTAAGTGCTATCGAGTCAGTTCTGACCCATAGAGACTCTGTATAGGGTTTCTGAGGAGCAGTTGGTGAGCTTGAACCGCCAAACTTGCAGTTCAAATGGCTTTGCAGTCTGGCCCATTAAACCACGGCACCACACCAGGACTCCCATATATATGTATATATACATATATATTATTGTTGTTGTTCAGTGCCATGGAGTTAGTTCTGATTCATAGGGAACCTGTATAATTTCCAAGGAGCGGCTGGTGTGCTTGAACCGCTGACCTTGCAGCTCAAACCGACCTTGCAGTCCAGCACATTAACCCATAGCACCACACCAGGACTCCATATATATATATATATATATATAATTGATCTCAAGAAAATGGCTCATATGGTGCTACAGGCTGGCTAGTTCCTAGTCCCATTGGTCAGATGTTAGGCTCAAGGCTTCTTCTGTTTCATGTAGCTGACAAACCCAGTATCTTGTGAGAGAGCAGGCTGCTGGTTGCAAAGACAAACAAATCCAAGGTTGGCAGGTAAGATGGTAGACTGCTGACTCAGCCTAAAGAGGCCGAGGACTCTCAGGATGGACAGGCAATATGACAGGCTTATGACTTAAGTCTAAAGAACTGAAGGTCAGATGACAAGCCAGATGAAGCATCCAGATTAAGCAAAAAGCAAGTAAGCTTTGCTGGAACATCCATATATATATTGAAAATAGGCCACACCCCTGAGGAAACTTCTTTTCATCTGATTGGCTGTTCATAACAGAGCTCATCATGCTAGTGATTACATTATATCAGATGGAACATGGTAACTGCCAAACTACTGAGAATCATAAGCCAGCCAAGTTGATGTACAACTTTTATCATCACAATATAATATTGTCCAATTATTGAGTTGGTTCTGATTCATAGCAACCCTATATAGTGTTTCTGGGGAACAGCTGGTGGGTTTGAACCTATTACCTTATGATTAGTCCAGTTCTTATCTTACAGCACCACACCATGTCTCCTACTGTCCAATATAGCACTGGAATATGAGGCCCTTAGGTTGAAAGGCACTAAATATAGGGTATAATAGCTGTAAAAATGGACTCAGACATACTGATAATCATGAAGACAGTGTAGGACCGGGCAAAGATTCATTCTGTTGTTCATAGAATTGCCATGAGTGGAAATAACGGTGAAACATGACAACATACCTGAAAAACTCAGAGATGGGACCAACTTCTGTTGCAGCTAAATATGAGTCTCACCAGGTGTCATAAGGCAACTTGTTTCTCTTTATAGGACTCTTGGATTTTTTGTTTTTCAGGGTTGGCTTCAATTGTAGATAGGGTCTTCCTCTTAAGCTCGCAAAAATGACTGCAAAGTCTCCAGAACTTATATTTTCTCTGTTTCACATGCACAGAAGTATGGGTAGCAAGAAGAACGGTCTCACAACACTGGATTTCCTGTATACCTAGGAGAATCACCCCTGCAAATCCAAAATGCACTAAATCCTCATGGTGCTCTTTCACTATCCTTGTGGTTCACTAACAAAATCTTGATTTGTCTCAAGTATCCTCCATCCTCCATGCTTCAGGGTAAGCTAATCCCAGCTTTAGCCCCTGGATTGTATTCTGGTTGGGTCAACACTCTCATGGTGGTTCTATTCCTCTTGACCTTGACTAATTTGCACAAAGACACAATTCTGGCCCAGGAGATGTGAGGGCAAGTCAGCTGGGGACTTTTGGGAAATGTCACCTTGCTCTTGAACAGGGACACACAGGAGGAGATAGCTTCTTTAGGGGGTGTTAGCATCTACATGTGGTACTACTGCAGTCACTGAAGGCATCTTGTAATTGTGGGGGAAATAAATGCTGGGATGACATGGCAGAAAACTGTAAGGAACCATGAGCTGGTGAATTAAGCAAACATGGAGCCATCCTTCCTAGAACTTCTTGCAATGGTGGTGGTGGTGGTGGTATGTTGTGGAGTTGGTTACGACTCATAGCAACCCTGTACAGGGTTTCTGAGGCTGTAAATCTTTATGGGAGCAATCCAAGTCCACAAATTATTCTTACCAATTAAACTATTTTAGGTAAGGTTTCTCATAAAGAGGACTTTGGTAATTTTTTTCTTGGGCCTAAACCTTTTCCTAGTTTCATTGTTTTCTCATTTATAGTCCACTTCTACCCAAAAGGTACCTAAATGATTGTTTCATTGACTCTACTTGGGCCATTCACTGTGAGAATGTGATGTGTGATTGGCCCTAGGCTAGATGACCACTTTACCTCTGGGTTGGAATGTGTTCATTCCCCCTGACAACATGAGCTATCTAGTGGGGAGTTATGGTATTATATATATATATATAAAGGTGAAATAGATGCTATGAAGCAAAATATATCAGCTGCTCATTACACTGTCCTTTTGCGTTGTTGTTAAGTGCTGTCAAGTTAGTTCTGACTCATAGCAGCCCTGTTACAGGCTTTCCAAGGAACAGCTGGTGAGTTTGAACTGCTGACCTTGTTCAAACCGACCTTGCAGTCCAGCGCATTAACCCGCAGCACCATACCCTTTGGTGGTTGGTGGTTATGTGCCGTGGAGTCGGTTCCGACTCACAGTGACCCTGTACAGGGTTTCCGAGGCTGTAAATCTTTACGGGAGGAGAAAGCCTCATCTTTCTCCTGTGAAACAGCTGGAAGTTTTGAACTGCTGACTTTGAGGTTCACAGCCTGAATCATAACCACTACGCTACCAGGGCTCCTTTAGTTGGTGCCTTTTATTACACAGTGGTCTCAAATAGTGAGTACAGTGGTTAGTGGTATGTGATTCATTGTCTGGTCTCAAAGTTCAGCATACATAATTTTGGAGGTGTTTTAGACAACGCTATTTCCCCTGCTAGCACATCATATCTCTAGTTTGGAAACAAAGCCATTTCAAGTTCATTGCAAATGACAGAGGAGTCCCTGGCTTGTGTAAACTGTTAAAATGCTCCATGACTAGTTGAGAAGTTGGTGGCTCTAACCCACACAGAGGTGCCTCAGAAGACAGACCTGGTAACATGCTTCCCAAAGGTCACAGCTTTGAAAACCCTATGGAGCACAGTCCAACATTGCACACATGAGGTCACCATGAATTGGAATTCACTTGACGGTGACCAAGTATAAGACAGGCATAGCATTGAGTTGCTGAACAACCCAGTGCTCCCAAGAGGATATCTGAAAAGCCAGGCAGCACGTATCACTTGTGAGTCCCATGAGTTTCTGGAGCCCTTCTCTCATACCCCTTAGGGCTCAGTTGATCCCAGGGCTCTCAGAACAGTGGGGCCCCAGGTCAGGCTGTGTCTAGTGATTTCAATTCTGCTGTTGGCTGAAATTCCATCTGCCAAGAAGTTTTGCAGTCAGCCATTTGATAGTGGAAGGGTGAACTATGAAACTGGATTTCCTGCTTATCTGGAAAGAGGAGCACCCCTGGAGATCTGTAAGTTTTTGCTGTTCCCACTTAGTCTCTGCTTAACTTAATGTACTTCAACATTTCAGGACTGGGGGTAAAATAGTAAAAAATTTCTTTTTACTTTTTATTATAAATTTAAGGAACTCTCTCTTCTAGAGAATCTAATCAACATGGAACTATTTATTTCCCTCCAAAGTAATTTCTGCTCTGTCAATGGGCAGATTTAAAGGAGCTCTGGTAGCGTAGTGGTTACGAATTGGGCTGCAAACCTTAAGGCCAATAGTTTGAAACTACCAGCCACTCCGCGGGAGAAAGATGAGGCGTTCTGCTCCCATAAAGATTTACAGCCTCGGAAACCCTGTACAGGATCGCTATGGGTCGGAGCCGACTCAACAGCACTTAACAACAACAACAAGTTATAATTAGTGTGAACTCATTTTTGTTTAAGAAAGAGTTTCTTTACTTTAGCATCCAGGTTTGTTTTTGTAGGCGAAGAAAGCACTGAGAGCTGGGAGGACTATTTGGAGTCATATTATCTCAGAGTGAAAGAAACCTTACAGGATCTCACATCCCTCCTGTGTCTCTGTAGATGACTAGACTCATGGGACAACTTTCCTACCCAAGCCCTGCTCCAGACTTTACTCTCACAGCATCAACGGTGGACTCCCCCTTCTAAAACAATGAAAAAAAAAAAAAAAGATTTCCATCAATGGAGCCCAACTCATGGTGACCTTATGTGTATCTGAGTGGAACTGTGCTCCATTGAGTTTACAATCGCTAATATTTCTTCTGAGGAACCTCTGGCTAGACTCAAATCCCCAATTTTTCAGTTAGTAGTCAAGAGTGTTACCTGTTTGCACAATCCAGGGACTCTTCTTCCTTCTAAAGGAAGACTGAAGTCCCATTCTCGACATCTTCCAGTGTCACTTGTCTGTCATGGACCTACACTTTTGGCCTTCTTTACAGTGTTTGGGGTCAAGTCGGTTCCAACTCATAGCGATTCTGCATAGGGATTCTGAGGAGCAACTGGTGGGTTTGAACAGCAAACCTTGTGGTTCTCATTCCAGTGCTGAGCCTACAGCAACCACACCAGGATCTAGGGTGGTACAAACAATTAATGCACTCTACTGCTAATACACTCCACTGCTAACCTGCTAACCAAATATTTGGAAGTTTGTGTCCACCAAGGGAGCCTTGGAAGGAAGGTCTGGCATCTATATCTGAAAAACAAGAAAATAGCCATTGGCAACCCTGTGGAGCACAGTTGTACTGTCACACACATGGAGCCACCAGGAGCCAGACTAGACTGGAAGGCAACTGGAGATTGAAGAGGAGGTTATCTCAGTGGTTTCTGTGACAGGAAGAAAGCAGACACAACACTGTTCTGGGACAGTCCGACTTAACTGTTCTCCCCAAATGCCTTTTTTTGTTGGGAGTTTTTTTACGTGCACATCAGTGGTTTTCCAACTATCAAAGCATAAAATCGCCAGTCGTTTTTCCTAAGGAAGTAGCAATGTTAGGTTTAATTAAAATCAGCAAATATTTGTACAGCTGTCCCTGAGTTCATGGCTTGTCATGGCTTTAGCTTCAAATCTTGCTGCCTTAAATCCTTTGGGAGTTTTCTACAAAGCCATTCACGTCCGGCATGGGGTGGTGCCAGGCATCAGTTCAGGAATTGGCTGTGCCCTGGTGTCCTGGTGCTGCCTCCATTGTCAGATTCTCTGATGCAAATGCGCCCTGGACAAACACAACCCTGAGACACACAAACACACCTTTCTTTTGTTTGGAACCTTAAAGGCTACTCCAAGAAGTTTCTGGAAAATTCACCTCAGTTGGGGGATGGGTAGAAAGAGTAGCAACTACAATCTAATTGTGTGTGTTCACACTTTTGTTCACGGGTGGGACTCTTACACGTCGTCCCCCCGCCCCTCCCATGGCTTAAGTGGTCTTTGGAAAGTACCCTTCAAAGGCAATAGGGGCGGAGTATCCCTGTAGATTCATTATCTGGAGAGGAGGCAGGAGCAGCGCTCACCATCTGGGTGATTTGCAAGTGCACACGGGCAGCGCTTCAGGAAGCTTCGGGTCCCAGCTAGGCATTCGGACTGGAAGCGAATGCAGGGGTCAGCACGGGTCACCAGCCACCCCGAGAGCTGAGGACGAAGAGCCGCAGGCTGAGAAATGTGACCCCAGCGACCCGGAGCATCCCCCGCCTCCCCCGCCCTCAGCTCCACCTGCACAAGGAGCCGCCAGAGGAAGCTATGACCAGCCACGCGCCCTTAGTGGCCTCCATCAGCCACCAAATGGTGGCTCTGCAGACCTTGCAGCTGTTGCAGCAAGAGTGGGGTTGGGGGGATGGTCCGGGAGCCCCCGGGAACCCGCGCGAACCGGACCACGTGTCCGCCGCCCCAGTCCTTCGCTCAGGCCCGCTGCGGGCCCGACCTGGGTCCGGGAGTGAGGAGGGGACAGCGAGGGTCAGGAATGGGGGTGCTGCGACTCCACTTGGCTCCCCCGAGATGGAAATGGCGCCAGACACTGAAGGGGATGCGGAGTTTCTTCCCTTCCCCCGAATCCGCGAACCCTGCTCCCTAGCTCGGATGGCGATGCGCAGCGCGCTGGCCCGCGTGGTGGACTCCACCTCAGAGCTGGTCAGCGTGGAGCAGACGCTGCTGGGCCCCCTGCAGCAGGAGCGGGCATTCCCCATCCACCTAAAGGTGAGTCTGCTCTGGTTAGGAACCTGCAGGCTCCCGGTAGCCTCACAGGGCGGGCCTGGATCAGTGATGGAGTCCGTGTGGGGCCGCGGGTCTGACAGGGGCTGCCCACCAGGATTCGGCCTTGGGAAGAGAAGAGGTGGGAGGTGGTAGCAAGGCAGGGAACTAGGGGTCCACCTGACTGCGGGGAACAGAGAGGCGGTGAGGCCTTGCCAAAATGGTCTTCTGGAACTCTGCTCTGCACATAAATCCTACTCCTTGCATCATCTGAAGGTTATTTCCACGTGAGTAGCTCCAGAGATGGAAGACAGCTGTCCTGCGCGTCTACCCCCGCCCCCCGCAGCCAGCCGCCCTTCCAAATTAATAACTCGTTCCCCAGAGCTTTAAATGCACTTATTATGTCCCCTCTGTCTTTGGTATGACGAAATCATCTACATTTATTTAAAGTTCGCTTACACACATGAATCACAATTATTTTTGCATAAATCCAATTCCCCACAGAGCTCAGGGGTTTTAAAGAGTCAACCTAAATTCTCATAAAGTGGGATGAGAGGGGGTTGGGCCCGGGTGTTGAAACGTGAATACTAATACTAAACTACTGCTAAGTCATACAGCTCATATTTGCAGGGCAGTTTCCTCTTAAGATCCAAATGTTTTAGCCAATTTAGCTAGCCAGCCTGGCAGCTGTTTCCCAGCCTGAGCGGAATGTTGAAAACACAAGGGTCTGGATTCTAATCCTGATCTTGCCTGTAACTAGCCTAATGGCTGTAGGCTCACAAATATCTTCAAGATCTTCAGCTTCCAACGTTTGACCTGGAGTGTTGCTTCATTCAGGGAACCCTGGTAGCGTAATGGATTACATGTTGGACTACTAATCAGAAAGTCAACAATTTGAATCCACCAGTGGATCTGAGAAAGAAAGGTGAAACTTTCTGCTCCCATAAAGATTTACAGCCTCTGTACATAGGGCTGTGAGTACTGTGAGTCTGAAAGGACCCAGTGACAGTGATGAGTTTATTGCTTCATCTGTTTCTTTTGGAAGTCTAACACATATCATATACCAGTTGCTACAGTCAATTCCAACTCATGGTGGTGATGGTGATGGTGGTGATAGTGGTGGTGGTGATGGTGGTAGTGGTGGTAGTGGTGATGGTGGTGGGTGGTAGTGATGGTGGTGGTGGTGGTTGTTGGTGAAGCTGGTCATGGTGATGCTGATGGTTGTTGTTGGTGATGGTGGTGGTGGTGATACTGGTGGTTGTTGGTAGTGATGGTGGTGATGGTGATCGTGATAGTAGTGTTGGTGATGCTGGTGTTGGTGTTGGTGGTGATGGTTGTGATGCTGGCGATGATGGTGATGATGTTGATGGTGGTGTTGCTGGTGGTGGTGGTGATGCCGGTGATGGTGATGCTGATAATTGTTGTTCGTGGTAATGGTGGTGGTGATGCTAGTGGTTGGTGGTGATGGTGGTGGTTATGATGGTTGGTATGTGTGTGTGTGGTCTAAAATTGTGCTTCATAGCACGATTCTTCAATAACAGAGTTCTTGGAAATAGGTTACATCTTAGAAATGATGGAGTGTGGTGTGCTATGTGATGTTAGGTTGGTCTGAGAGAAGGAGAGATCAATTTTGCTAAGGTAATCATGGAACGTGTCTTGGAGGAGGTGATCTTAAAAAATGAACGTTTGCTTGCTATCCATGCATTAGAATTTCAGGGGAGGCTATGATTTCCTGGATGGTGTTTGTGAGTCCCTGGTTGAAAGTTCAAGTCCATGTGGAAGAACGGCCTGACAGGCTAGTTCCGAAAAATCTGCCTTTGAAAAACCCTATGGAGCACAGTTCTACTCTGACACACATGAGTCCACCAGGAGTCAGAACTGACTCAAAGGCAACTTGTTGGTTGTGGTGTGATTGATGCCTACAAGCACTGAAAGTACCTGGGGCTTAGAGAGGACTACGATTAATTCATAAGGGCAAAAGGCAAACAAATAATGGGGCTGGAGAGATAGGTGAGGGCCAGATGGTAAAATGCCTGAGTGTCATGCTAAATGAACGTCTTGAGTAGATTGTTTTGCAGGCAAAGGGTAGCTGTTGAAATGACCAGAGCCTAGATAAATCATGGAGTCCTGGTGTGCTGTGGGATAATGTGCTGGACCACAAGGTCGGTGATTCAAATTCACCAGCCCCTTCTTGGAAATCCTATACAGGGTCGCTATGAGTTAGAACCAACTTGATGGCTCTTAACAGCAACAAGACGCAGTTTGGGAGTCAGTTCAGAAGACGACTGTCTGAGTTTCTGACACTAGTCTGAAACCCCGTTCTCTGCTCAAGCACAGTCTGCTACAACTAGTGTCAATTTAGTGTGACACACACAGCCCTCACTTCTCCAAGACATTTCCAGTGGATTTTCCCCCATGTTGCCTTTAACATCTGTCCTAAACATTTTCTTCCCTCCTCAAGTCTTCTTCAAGAGCCCTGGTGGCACAGTGGTTACGCACTTGCCTGCTAGCCAGAAGGTCGGCAGTTTGAACCCAACAGTTTCTCCATGGGGAAAGATGTGACTTGGCAGTCTGCTTCCATAAAGTTTGACAGCCTTGAAAACCTGATGGGGCAGTCAGTTCTACTCTGATGACAGTGGGTTTGGGTTTTGGTTTTCAAGCTTTCTTTAGTAAACTCCAACTCCCTCACTCCTCAGACATAATTAAAGCCATCTGGTACAAATATCTTTCTGTCTACCTAAAGATCTCATTTCCACGCATCATCTTCTTTCTTATCTAGTAAAGAAATGTTGTTCTTGTTTTTAGGTGCTGTCAAGTCAGTTTCAACTTATAGTGACCCTAAACAGGGTTTCTGAGACTGTAAATCTTTACAGTAGCAGACAGCTTCATCTTTGGCAAACTCAGCTGGTGGCTTTGAACTGCCCACCTAGCGTTAGCCCGTAGCACCACCAGGGAGCTTTCCTAAGACTCACAGAGACCCTGTAATGGGTTTCTGCAGAATGGCTGGTGAGTTTGAGCTGCCGTCCTTGCAGTGTAAACGACCTTGAGGTCCAGTGCTGATCCTACAGCGCCACACTAGGACTTCATTAGAAACAGGGACCTTTTTAAACTACTTTCCAGTTGCCTTTCAGTCAGTTCTGACAAATAGCAACACTGTGTGTTGCAGAATAAAACTGTACTTCACAGGATTTTCAAAGAAGTGACTTTTCAAAAGCAGACCACCAGACTTTTTTACTGAGGCATCTCTGGATGGGGTTGGACCACCAACCGTTCAGTTAGTACTTAACAGTTTGTGCCACCCAAGGGCTCCTGTATTACTACTAAGAGTCTGCTCTTCACCTTCCTGGGCACAGTGAGTGTCTAGAGCCCCTGAGGCAAGCCTGTGCTTTTAGAAGTGAAAGAAATAGGGAACAGTTTCTCCAGAAGTTGTATCTCCTGGCCAGCATCCTGGAATTTTGCTTGCTTTGCTGTTTAGAGAAAAGGTTAGCTCTCCTTTCAGTTTATAGAGTAATGATTACAAAGCACTTAGACTTGAAGAGGCAGCATTCTGTCTTTCCAGGGGGCTGGTTATACAGACTTGGCTTCGTTAAGGCTAGATTTAATTCAAACAGTTTGGAAGGGTGTTTTCTATAGTTTTTAAATTAGAAACATGCAGATTGATTATATATCCCAGAGTGGGTCTAGGAGGAGTTTTGCTAATGGAAAAAACAGTTGTGTGTCACTTGGAAGTGTGTGGAAACCTCCCCAACATCAGAGCTCCTGAGCAGTTTTCCTTGCCACTGAGGGTGGGAGACAGTCTCACTTGAACTAAACCTGGCAACCCAGGTGACAGGCATTAGATACCTTGAAGGGGACAGCACAGCACAGAAATCAAGTGCTCTGCCACTTCCTTCTGTGTGACCTGGGCAGGCTGTTTAACCTTCCAGTGCTTTCTATCTCCTCACCTGAAAAGTGGGCAGAGTGGTATCTAACCCTGTAAGGTTGTTGTGAGACTTGAACTAATACATGCCAAATTTTAGTCAGTGGCCTCCTATAGTACATCTCAATACATTTGAGCTACTGCACACACATATATATCCAAGAGTCTTCAAGACAGTGACCCAAGCAGACACACACACACCACTGTTCACTGCAGCACTAATCACAAAAGTCCAAAGATGGAACCCAATGTCCATCACCAGATAAATGGACAAACAATACAATGGATTGCTAGTCAGTCACAAAGAGAAATGAAGTCCTGATGCATTTTACCACATGGATGGACCTTGAAAGCATTATGTTGAGTGAGGTAGGTCTGACACAAAAGGACACTTATTTTATGATCCCACTTATATGAAAAGACATGAATAGGAAGACCAAAGCTAATGAGTGGCAGTAGGGAGGGTAACAGGGGAACCTTAGGAATCAGTGTGCTTTTGTTTGTGGAGATGAGAAGTTTGGCACTGATTGTGAGTAATAAATACGATGAATATAATCTGTATTACTAAATTGTACATCTGAAAACTGCTGAATCAGCAAATGTTGTATTATATATATCTTTGTTTTTGTTGCTGTTGCTAAGTGCCATTGAGTCAGTTTGATTCATAGTGAAACTGTCTAGGATTTCTGAGGATCAGCTGTGGGTTTGAACTGCCAACCCTGTGGTTTGCAGTCCAGTGCTGATCCTACAGGGCCAAACCAGGAGTCCATATATATTTTTACAACCCTAAAAAGAAAACAACCTGATCAAAGTAATAACAATAGCAAGAATTCCCAGATAGTTACCATCCAACGGGAGCCCCAAAATGCACAGAACCCCAGAAAACACTCAGTATAGTATTTAAAAAATTGCTGGAAATGACTGATTCACACTGGGACCATTAACGAAGCCAATTATCAAGTCACTCTGACGAAGTTTTGTCTGTCTTCCTTTGAGAATTAAAAAATGTAGAGTGTCCAAGAGTTCTGTTCTGAAGCAAGTGTCATGGAAACTGACTGATGCCAGCTGTAGGGGGCAGAAGAAAGAACACTCCTGGATTTGCAGATTAAACCTGCCTGTGAGCTCACCCATTTCAATGAGCTAATTCTGTTACCAATTATTCTGTCACATTCCATGGCCTTACTGCTTTTCTCATTCCACTCCGTGACAGCAGCAGTACTAAAACAGTCAGCTTTGCTTCCCAGTCATTCATTTCTAATGTCTTTGCAAACACCAAGTACCAAGACTGGGCTGACACAGTCCATGATACCGAGTGCTGTTTTTTACCCCCTTTTACGTTAGGTTGTTGTGTTGTTAAGTGCTGTTAAGTCAGTTCCAAACTATAGCGACCCTATATAGGGTTTCTGAGGAGCAGCTGGTGAGCTTGAACCACCAACCTTGCAGTTCAAACGGCTTTGCAGTCTGGTACATTAACCCATAGCACCACACCTTGGAAGCTTGGCAACTGTGTCTTCAAAAATGACTCACAAGTTAGTGGAGAACTATTGTTTATATTAGCAGTAACTATACAGTGGGCATTTCACTGTATTGGTACATAGTGGTACTTGTGTTTTAGAAGAAGGCACAGTGATGACAAGAGTGTTTCGGTTGCTTTTGGTTTCCCTGTGGGTCTGGTAACTGCTCTATATGTAGCCTGGTAGTGTCTTCTTATGTGAATGAGATGAGAAAAACAGGACATAGAAGCTTTCTGAAATGAAAATTTTGGGAAAGATAATTGCAGGGAAATTAAAACAAAACTACTTATGACTGGCATCTCCATGGAAAAACTGTTTATTATTTGATATTTTAAAAAATTTGCCTTGTAAGCATCCTTGAATCAAGAACCTGTACCTATCATAAAGTGCTTTTCACTGGACTTTCAAATAAAAATGGTGCCATACCCAAGGCAAACGTATGAGGAACTTCAGTTAGTTCTGAGTGTTTTCACTGGGCATACTGCAAGTAAAAATGTTTAATTTCCTGTGGATGATAGACTTTTTATGGGGACTGGCAGATATTTCAGTTCTTCACTGGGTGTTTTATTAATACTCAGCAACGTATCTATTTGGAGTTTGGGTGTGGTGCTGTAGGATAAGCGCTGGACTGCAAGGTCTGTTTGAACTGCAAGGTCGGCAGTTCAAACTCACCAGTTGCTCCTCGGAAGCAGAGTTGCTATGAATTGGAACCAGCTTGACGGCACTTAACAACGTACCTATTTGTAGTTCAAACCCTGATTTTAATTGCCCCAACTAAATGAAGTTGGGGTAATTCACAACAACAACATTCATGACAGTATGGGTTGCACTCTTTTGTTTTTTGGTTGCACTCTTATCACTATAAAACCAGGAAATATTTTATGTATGCATTTTATGTACTTGTCCTACGTAATGTAGAGGATTGTAATGGATCTGTGGAAGGGACTTATATTCATTTCAGACACAACATTGGGGCACTCCAGAGGGGAGTGGTCTCCTGGCCAGGCTAGACACAGAAAGCTGGGGGAAAATTCTTTTTCTTTAACGTTCCCTGTAAAGGCAATGTAGGATAAGCATCGGATGGCAAACCACAAGGTCAGCAGTTTGAACCCACCAGTTGCTCCTTGGAAACCCTGTACATGATCGCGATGAGTTGGAACTGACTCGATGGCACTTAACAACAACAACATGGAGGATGTTGGAGTCCTGCATTGTAGGATGAGCATTGGACCGCAGAAGATATTAGGGTGGTACAAACAGTTAACATTCCTGGTTACTCACCAAGAGATTGGTGATTCAAATCATGAAGTGTCTCCAAAGAAAAGCGTGGTGACCTATTTCAGAAAAAACAGCCACTGGAAAACCCTTTGGAACACAGTACTACATTGACACATGTGGGGTGACCATGAGTCAGGGCCGACTGGATATTCACTGGTGGTAGAAGATGTGAGGCATGCAGAAAGAGTGGGAGGGAAAACATGAGAAGAAGCAAGCTTGTGGAGGCCGTCATAGGAAGATATAGCTCAAGATGTGACTGTTTTGAAGAGACAGCTTATTTTAAAAACAGATGTTAAGAGAGAATGAAGTGATTTATAGCTGATGTAGCTCTTGAAGTGATTGGTAGGAAAACAAAAACCTTACGGATTGTTGAAAATTGATCTGCATTTGCAAAACATAATAAAGCCGTATTGTACCTTTGACCTTATTATCTGTTGGTGTTGGTTTCAGAAAATAAGCTTTGAAACTGACTCCTGCTGCTACATTCTTTTTGCCGTCAAGCCTTTAGATGGAGTGTTTACGTTCAGTAACAAACTAAACAAGGGCTTATCCTTTCATCACTTTTTTGGACTTTGCAGGTACATAGTCAGTTGTTCAGGCGTCCAGACATGTGGGTTCCTAATAAAGTCAGTGCATACTGCATAAAGGTATGAAAGTGATGGTCTTTAACAAGACTCTCTTACACCCGAAAGAAGACAATAAAGCTGAGGAAAGGAGAATTCTAACAGGAAGTTCTCTAATTAGCTAGTGGTTGGTTTCATATAGTGATATAGAGGATCCCATGTCTTGAATATCTTCAATATAGCTAGACCCTCCCAATTATGCTACAAGGAAGTTCATTGGACAAACTGGCCAGTCTTCAGTTTGGATATCATCATTGCCAATTTGAGTTTCATATCACAACAGTTAACCTTAAAATAGTCTGAATATGGCCAAGGAAGAAATGGGCAGTAATTCACTTGTAGACATTTTTTGTTCCTTCTCAAAGAGCTAGCTTAGTTCTTCTGTGTACCTGCATGGAGCTCTGTTATTCCTGGTCACTGGTCTGTGTTCCATACTGGATCGCAAGTCCTGTGAATCACATTCCAGCAACTGAGTTGCTGATCCAGTTTCTGACTTTGGGCAGGTCTTTGATGAAAATTTGTGTTCTGACAGGGAGAAGTTATTTCGAGCTCTGTCACTCACTTGCTGTATGACTTTGGTAAGTCAGTTGATCTTTGACAATCTCATTTTTTGTGATTTTTAATGGCTTGTTGTATTGAGTGAGACAATGTGTATAAGAGCCTAGGTTGGACCTAGTAGGCGCTCAGGGGGGTAAGCCAGATCAGGGTTCTTAAAACACTGGTTGACCATGTTATTCCTGTGACTTTGATGTGACTGAAGTCTTCTGTAAAAATGTATAACCTAGTACAGACCTTCCAGCCTAACGTACAGGTCTTAAAGCCCAGTGTACAGACCCTGTGGCCTAGTAAACAGGCCTCATAGTAGCACAGACCTCTGCTTGTTTCACACTGATCCCTGGAGGCACCAGTCCCTTCTTGACTCCTTCCCGGCTCTTGCTTGTTCTAGTCACCCTAAGGGGTTCCTGTGTGGTACAAACTGTTAACTCACACTGCTGCTGATTAAAAGGTTGGAGGTTTGAGTCTACCCAGAAGGCACCTCAGAAGAAAGGCATGGCAATCTACTTGTGAAGCACACATATGAGCCACCATGAGTCAGAGTGGACTCCATGGCAGCTGGCTGGGTTTTTGGTGTATTCATTCTAAACTGCAGAGTTCAATTTTTCCCCTGAGGACAAGCCAAATTGCCTTCCCCGAATCACCTATCTTATACTGTCTCTTTTTGTTGTTAAGTGCTGTCATGTCGGTTCTGACTCATAGTGCCCCTGTATAAGGTGTCTGAGGAGTGGCTGGTGGGTTTGAACCGCTGGCCTTGAGGTTAGTAGTGCAGTGCTTATCCTACAGTACCACACCAGGACTCTTCATAGTGTCTAGTGCAGTTCTTTCTCCTACCACTATGCTGATGCTTTTTCCAAGGCTCCTTTCTGATGACTTTTACCTCTCTTACTTTGTGCAACATCTCTACTGAGTAAGACTGAAAAGATTTCATCTTACCAATTACAGTCGAGGCTTCTACAGAGCATATTTCTCTTTTTTCCTCTCTTTTAGTTCTTACTGGCCTCCCCGCATCTAGCAGCATACTTTATTCATAACCTTAAATTAATTGAATGCTTTATAAATGCAAAGAGTTTTCATATCCCTGAGCTAATTTGACCTTCAAAACCTCCCCATGTAGTAGCTATTATGGTTTCCATTTTACAGATGAAAACTGAATATTCCATAAGTAAAATAGCCTGTCCAAGGATAACCTATTAAAGGGGCAGAACCACAGCTCTGCTGGCAAGTCCACTACTCTTGAAAGAATAAACTCTGTGTCCTTGTGATTTTGCAATTTCTCAAAAGGCTGCCTGTCCCTGAAGAGGACTTAATGGCTTATTAGTGACTCAGGTCTTCAACTGAGGGATGCTCTCAGAGACCTGGCCCTTTTCAACAGTCTATCCTTTTAGTCATTGGCTTGGATGAAGACAATGACACTCTATTCTTACCAGATTATTAAATAACAGAGGGAAGGGAACATTTTATTAGGAACTTACTGAATGCCAGTATATTTAGTACTATTATATTCTTTCTATGTGTCTTTTCTTATTTAATTTTCACCATTGTTGTTGTTAGTTGCCATCCAGTTGACAATGAGTCATAGTGACCCCATGTAAAACAGAACAAAATGTTGCCTGGCCCTATACCAGCTTCATGATCCATGCTGTTTGGGATCACTGTTGAGACAAAATCTCACTGAGGGTGTCCCTCACTCTCACTGGCCCTCCACTTGACCAACCATGATGTTCTTTTCTAGCAATTGACCTTTCCTGATGACATGCATAATTGTCACTATTGTTGTCAAGTGTCATGTAGTGTGACCTGGTGTAGAATTCCGGAGGCTTTATACCTTTGCGGGAGCAGAAAGCCTCATCTTTTCCCTGAAAATTTCACCATAGCTCTATGAAATATAAACCATGACCCCCATTTTTTTCATGTGAGAACTGGATGCCAGATTTTTTTTTTTCAAGATTATGCACAATAAGATTCAAAGTAAGGGCTGACCTGAAATTTTGTATTTATTTCTCAGCACCTGAGATTTACTGTCATGGTGTGTCCACACAGCCACAACCACAATGGTGAGATGACCCCAGATCATATCTAGAAGTAACTGATGGTCATTAGCCTGGAAAAGAGAAGACATGGAAGTATGTGTGCAATGAGATTAGAATTGCGATTCTGAAATAGTGTGCATTGGCACATGGGGACACCTTAAATGGTTAGATGTTGCCAACTCTCCCTCCTCAGATGATTGGCCCTAGAGCAGCTGGGATCCCTGACTAGTTCTTTTACTTCTGAGTGTCAAAGAAACCATGATTTCCTCTGTGTGTCATGTCCTAGAAGAAAATAGAAGGGAATACTCTTGAAAGCAGGTCTAGAAACAATGTATTCATTTTATAGTCATTGTTAGAACAGATTACAACACATTACCACTAACTGCATGACTTGAACAGTATTATCTTACAGTTCTGGAGGTCAGAAGTCTCAAGTGGATCTCACTGTGCCCAAGTCAAAGGACTGTGTTCCTTTTTGGAGATGCTGGAGAAATATGTTTCCATACCTTTTCCACTTGTAGAGGCCTGCCACACTTCTTGACTCATGGCCCCTTTTATCTTCAAAGCCAGCTGGCACTGCACCCCGTTGATCATTTTTCCATAGTCACATTAACCCTCTGAAGGCCAGGAAAGGTACTCTGCTTCTCAGGACCCATGTGACTACCTTGGGTCCATTCTGATAATCCAGGAGAGTCTCTCCATCTCAAGACCCTTAATTTAGTCACACGTGCAAGGGTCCTTTTGCCTGTCATGTGGGTAGCATATTTACAATACTAGAAAGTGGGACACAGATAACTTTCGAGGGCCTATTTTGCCTACCACAGATAAAAATTAGGAAGAATGTTCCAAGGACCAGAGAGCTCTTTTCTCTAATGGATTTTCTCCTAAGCACAGTTTCTCTAGACTTTCTGTCATGTATCCAAGTAAGTGTATATCTAGTATATAAATAAATGTCTTCCATTGCTGTGGGTTTTAGCCTTAGCCCTCATCACATTTCATTGGATATTTGGACATAAATGCTATGTATCTCATTCCCTTGAATAAACTGTAAACTCTTTAGAGATCAGGTATCACATCCTATTGGTTTTTATCCAGTTTAGTCAATCATTTAATGGGAACTTGATACATTCTTGGAAAGAATTTAACTTATTTACCAACTGAGTCAAACAGACCAACACTATTGTCTTAGTAGATTAGTGAAGTCTCAAAAGAGGACCTCAACTCACTTTCAAATGTAAATGCTGGCCGTCATTTGGACCAAGATAGCAATGCATTTCATACTCAGGGGCTAAAATTACATAAGACTTTAAGAGTTCTGAAATCTCCTTTTAGATTGCTCAGCCATCTCAGCCATAGAATTCTCATTCTGACAAAGTGCTCCAAGCACCATGTGGATGTGACATAATTTCTGGGAGCATCTGGGCCTTGCTAAATAAACGTGCTAGGAAGATATGCTCTGTCATGAAATGGAAGTCATCATTGTCAATATGGATCATGTGATTTGATTGAACGTCATGACTCATAGATTCATAGTCTTCAAGGCCTTCAGACCTTCCAGAAAGGAAGAGAAGCAATCTGCACTGATTTAATTTTTCCCTTCTCTGGCTTAAGAGTCCCATGAAGGTCTAGTCCTTTTATTTTGTTTTCTTTGTTAATATATTTGAGTAAGGATTAAAAGGAAATAAGTACTAAAATAAAGAAACTTTGTGGAGCTTGCCAGAAATGTAAAGTTTACTCAGGACCTCAGAGACCAGTACAGTTGTATTTTATTGAATGTAAAATTTCACCAAAAGTTGTCTTCTTCGATTCTTTACAGCAAACTTAAAATTAACTTCAGATTTAGGCACACAGATATATTATTAAAGCCTTTTTAATTTTCTTTGGGTGTTGAATTCATTTGCTGACTGACTATATGCATATGTCAGAACAAATTTCAGTAGTTCCTTCTATATTGAATTTCTCTTTGCATGTTGCCTTTGACTCTTCCACTTTGTACTGAGAGCTGGATTACTTCTATAAAGCAAACAGATAATTCCCCTGGATATGGATGTTGAGAAAGCATCCAGTATGAGTCTACCCACCACTTTTCCATTTCCAATCAACAGAGATTACCCTATACTAATAAACTATGAGCTCTGGTGAGGCACTGTAAGATAATCTTTGGACTGCTAATTGCAAGGTTGACAGTTCAAACCCACCAGCCACTCTCAGAAACTCTAGACAGGATCACTGTGAGTTGGAACCAACTCAGTGGCACACAACAATAATGACATAAAGCTATGGGATAGGTGATCTAAGTAGACCTTGACATCTTCTGGGCATAAATGAGGAAATACTTGAAGAATGCATTAAAGTAAAACAAAACCCAAACCCAAAGCATAAAAACAAGAAGCATGATTGCCTGGAAATACTTGGCTCCAAGTACTGTAGCCTCTTCATCTTCTATCCCATCACCTAGCTCACACAGCAGTACTGCTGTCATTGTGTGTTTTCTTTCTTGGAGGATCGTTTTTGGTTTTGTGAGAAACCCAGCTGGTATTTGCTTATTTCCAGTAGATCAAGCCTGAAATCACTGTTATTCAGTCTTTTCTATCCATACTTGGAAACTTTATACAGGATCGCAATGAGTTGGAACCGACTTGACAGCACTTAACAGCAATAACATGTCTGTGAGCCCTGTTATTCTATCTTCTCTATCCATACTGATTACCTTGTTCTATGATAAGAGGGTTAGACCAAAAAATAATGCTAATAGAGATCCAATTTATACATGGCATGGGTTTATTTATTTATTTTTTAATGTGTTTAAAAATGTCTCTGTGATCATTGGATGGTTGCAGACATGTTTTTTCAGTAATACATTTGTTTTAGCCTCCTTAGAGTACCTTAAAATAGTAATAATAATAATAAACAGGATACTTCTTGTGTCATGGAAAAAAATAATTTTGAGATCAGAGCTAGTGTTTAAATGTTAACAAAATTCAAGTGGGCCTCCTCCAAGTCACTGAAGCTTTGCAGCAAGTTTATAGAGAAGCTTCCCCACACAAAACAGTCATTTTTAGAAAGATTAAGTGTTTTAAGACAGGCTGGGAAGACCCCAATGATGAGCCAAAAGAGACAAGAATGTCAACCTGGATGGATGAAGAAACTAAAGTCTAAAAACTGGTAGAAGACCACAGAATTACCATTGATGCAATAGCTACCTAAGTTGGGATCTCATATGATTTCCAATTTTAAGTGAATGTCTAGGTTCCACAAGCTTTTGGCTTGATGGGTGCCAAAAACATTGTGTAAAGATCAACCAGTGTTTTGATCAGTCTTTTACTCAAGATTGAATCAAATGAAGATAATTTTAAGCAACAAATTGTAACTGGGAAAGTCTTGGATTTACCAATTTGATCCCTAGAGCAAGGTCCAATCAAAATGTTGGCTTCCAAGAAAATCTTAAATTCAAGGCAGCGCAGAAGGTTATGGTGACTATATCTTGGTATTGCAAAGGCTAATCTTAATAGGTTTTCTTGAAGGAAAATCATAGGTGCTTATTATGAATATGTTTTAAGAGAATTGAAAACTGCGTGGTGAGAAAAAGGCCAGGGAAGTTGTGGCAGAGGAATTTTTCCATCACAATGCTCATTCTGTGAAGATAGCTAAGGATGTCCTATGAGAATTTTACTGGGAAACCTTACCCCATCCATCCTATAACCCTGATCCTGACCTTTCAGACTTCTTCTTTTTGTTTTCCAAACTCAAGAACACTTAAAAGGATATCGATGGAAGCAAATACTGTTGAATGATGACACATGGAGGGGAATTGTAGTCATTGCAATGAGATGAAGTACGATGGGATGAGCGTAAGGCTGATGTTCTCACATGTAAACTATCACTCAATTCACAATAAAAACTTTTTTTTTTTTTTTTTAAAGGATATTGAGTCCATGGAGGGTGCCAGAACTTATGGTGTAAGTCAAAGAGTGCAGAATTCTTTGGAGGAGAGTTAGAAATGGAAATACTGCATTCAGAAGTGTATAGTCTTAGATGAAAGATAGATTGAAAAAGAATAATTTTACATTTCCTTTAATTTAATAAATGTTTCTATTATTTTCTAGCAGTACTTTAAAAAAATGTTTTATTGTGAGTTATGTGATAGTTTACATGGGAGAACACTAGTTTTACATTCTTTCTTTCATATATCGTTTCATTGCCATGATTACAATCCCCTCCATGCATCATCAACCAACCAAAGGGTATAGGT
>NW_006408781.1:1024114-1034562 GCF_000296735.1 Chrysochloris asiatica
GTTTATCCATTCTTCAGTTGATGGGCACTTAGGCTGTCTCCATCTTTTTGCTATTGTAAAGAGTGCTGCTATGAACATTGGTATGCATATATCTACTCATGTTATAGCTCGTATTTCTTGTGGTTAAATACCAAGTAGAGGAATTGCTGGATCATAAGATATTTCTATTTTCAACCTTCTGAGGAAACACCATATTGCTTTCCAGAGAGGTTGGACCATTTTGCAGTCCCACCAACAATGCAGGAGTGTCCCAATCTCTCCACATGAGTCCCCACCCCCAGCATTTATTTTCCTCTACTTTTTTGATCTTTGCTGTTTGCTGGTATGAGATGATAACTCATTATTGTTTTGATTCGCATCTCTTTAATAGCTAGTGATTGTGAACATTTCTTCATATGTTTGTTGGTTGCCATTCTTCCATTTTTGTAAGTCTCTTTTGGTTTCTTGTAGTAGTTTTTTGTAGTTTTCTTTGTATAAGTGCTTTGTTTCTCTGGTTACATTTATTCCTAGATGTTTCATCCTTTGGATGGCTATTATAAATGGTATTGCTTTCCTAATGTCCTTTTCAATGCTGTCATTTTTGGTAGAGAGGAATCCAACTGATTTTATATGTTGATCTTATATCCTGCCACTTTGCTGAATCGTCCAATGATGCACCTGGACCCTGAGTGAACCTTCTCCTTGATTTTGTCTCCCGCCCTCACCAGAAGGTGATGTATCCCTGATATGAATCCCACTTGATCATGATGTATTATCTCTTTGATGTGCTGCTGGATTCTGTTGGCTAGGATATTGTTGAGAATTTTTACATCTATGTTCATAAGGGATATTGGTCTATGATTTTGGTATGAGGGTTATGCTTGCTTCATAAAATGTATTAGGAAGTTTTCCATCCTCCTCTATATTCTGCAATAATTTGAGTTGAATTGGTGACAGCTCTTCCCTGGGCCTGAACTTCTTTTGGTTGGGAGATTTTTGATGACCTGATCAATTTCTTCTTTTGTTATGGGTCTGTTTAGCTTTTCTACTTCACTGTGTATACGTTTAGATAGGTTGTGTTTTTCTAAAAATATATCCATCTCAATTTTTTGGAGTACAACTCTTCATAGTATTCTGTTATTAGCCTTTTGATTTCCTTTGGTTCTGTCCTACTCAGCCCATTCAAATGATGGTTCTGTTTTGACATCACCCACGTGGTTTCTAATTTGTGTTATTTGTGTCTTCTCCCCTTTTTCTTTTGTTAGGTTTGCCAGTGTTCTGTCAATTTTGTTGATCCTTTAAGAGCCAGCATCTTATCCTGTTGATTGTTTCTATAGTTTTTCTGTTTTCTATCTCATTTATTTCTGCTTTAATCTTTATTATTTCTTTTCTTTGGGTGGCTGTAGGTTCGCTCTGTCTGTTTCTACTTGTTGTAGATGCTGTGTTAATGTGTTCATTTTGGTTCTTCTTTTTGGGTGTGTGCATTTATTGCAATAAATTGTCCTCTCAGCAACACTTTTGCTGAGTCTCAAAGATTTTGGTATGTTGTGTTTTCAGTCTCATTTGTTTCAAGGAGATTTGTGAGTTCACGTATAATTTCTTCTACTGACCAGTCACTTCAGCAGGGTGTTATTCAGTTACCATGTGTTTCACTTTATTTCTTTGGTCTTCCTATTATTGATTTCTAATTTGGTATCATTGTGGTATGAGAAGATGCTTTGTAGTATTTTGATATTTGTAAATTTATGGAGATTTATTTTGTGGCCTAAGACTTGGTCTATTGTGGAGAATGTTCCATGTGCACTGGAAACAAATGTGTATTGTGCTGTTGTTGGGTTGAATGCTCTGTACACATCTATGAGGTCCAGTTGGCTGATTGTGTTGTTTAGTTCTTCTGTGTCTTTGTCAAGTTTCTTTCTGGTTGTTCTATCCATTTTTGAAAGTGGTATATTAAAGTCACCCACTATTATTATAGATTCATCTATTTCTTTCTTCAAATCTATTAGAGTTTGCTTTATGTATATTGTAGCTGTTTCATTGGGAGCATAGATATTTATTATGATTGGGTCATCTTGTTTAATTGTCCCTTTAATCATGAGATAATGCCCATCCTTATTTATTATGCTGGGCTTTGCCTTAAAGTTTATTTTGTCAGAGATTAGTACTGCCATTCCTGTTCTTTTTTGATTGCAATTAGCTCGGTATCTTTTTTCCATCCTTTGACTTTTAATCTGCTTTTGTCTCTGTGTGTGAGATGTGTCTCTTGCAGACAGCATATTGAAGGATCTTGTTTTCTTCTCCATTCTGCCACCCTCCATCTCTTAACTGGTGAATTTAATCCATTCACATTCAGTGTAATTATCGATGTTGTTGTTGTTAAGTGCAATCGTGTCAATTCTGACCCATAGTGACCCTGTATAAGGTTTCTGAGGAGCAGCTGGTGACCTTGAACTGCTGACTTTGCAGTTCAAATGGCTTTGCAGTCTGGCACATTAACCTTCAGTGCCACACCAGGAGTCTTGCTGCCATTATTTTTGTTGTTGTTGTTGTTGTGTTCTGCTTTCTTTGTTCTGTGTGTCTACCTTTGGTGAGTTCATGCCTTTTGCTTTCTTTCTTGTGAGTTTCCTCAGAGTTTTAATGTTTCCATGTTCTTCTTGGATTTTCATTTCTTATGTTGTGAAATCTTAAATTTTCTTTGAGGTTACCTGATAGTCCATTAAATTTTTTCCTCCATTTAATGCAGTCTATTTCATCCTGTAATCTACCTGACCGTCTCACCATCTGGATCTCTGTTCCTACTTGTTTACCATCTTTTACATTGTAATTGTTTTGATCATAGACTGACCTCCCAGATTCTCTGAGTTTGTTCTTATAGTTTTGTTCTTTTCTCGACTCTTTCTTCCGTCGATTTAATTCTGGATAGTGCTGCCACGTATGTCAATCTCTGGTTGTTGTCTGTTCTTGTTGGTTCTCAGTCCACAGAACTCCCTTTAGGATGTTTTGTAGCACAGGGTTGGCTTTGGCAAAATCCCTTAGCTTCTGTTTATTATGAAATGTTTTGATTACACTGTCATATTTGATTGTTAGTTTTGCTCAGTAAAGAATTCTTGGTTGGCAGTTTTTTTCTTTCAGGGTTTTATATATGTCTCCCTTTTGCCTTCTTGCTTGAATGATTTCTGCTGAGAGAGCCGAGCTTAATCTGACTTGCTTGCCTTTGTATGTAACTCTTCTGTTTTCCCTAGCTGCTTTTAGGAGTGTTTCCTTATCTTTGATTTTACAGAGCTTGATTATGATATGTCTCAGTGAGTTTCTTTTGGGGTTGATCCTTCCTGGGATTAGTTGAGCTTCTTGAATGTTTATTTTTTCACTTTTCAGGATGTTAGGGAAAATTTATTCCAGCAGTCCTTCAACTATTTCCTCTGTGAACTTGTGTGATTCTTCTTGTTTTTATTGTGAATTGAGTGATAGTTTACATGGGATAACATTGGTTTCACACTCATTTCATTGCAATAATTACAATCTCCTCCATACATCATCATTCAACAGTATTTGCTTCCATTCCTTTTGTTTTGTTTTAATTTGGGGGGAGGTGTACACAGAAACACTCATGAATATATAATAATTTTTAAAAAACCAAAGGGCACATTCTGCCTCCTGGCTGCCAGCACTCAGTCTTTTTCTTTCCATTAGTGTAAGAGTCCTCAGCTGCTCTCTTTCCATGTCCTTATCTCTGCCTATTTGGATAGGGTTCCACATTCCACTTGTGCTCTTCTCCCTTGATGGTCCTGGGTCCTCTGTTCCTGGACTGTAAGATTAATTACTTGCCTTAAGATATTTGATAATATCTAAGAAGTTTTCATCATTTTGTCTAATGTATGCTCCACCACATTCATACTTATATTTGCAGCTAAGGTAAATACCCATATAGAAATATCTTATTTCAAACACATATGTTTGTGGGTATACTCCCACTCTTCCTGCCATACTCATCCAGTTTATGTATCAATCCATGTATCTATCTGCAGAACACTGTTGTTCCAAGGTTGTGTACGTAACTCTATTTACCTCTATCACAATTAGCCCTTGTATACCTCCTCCCTGTGTCTTCACCTGTTTTCATCATTTTTCTGCCAACCTCCTTCTTGTATATTGCCCTCTCTGCCACCCAAGTTAACATGTATCTACTCTATAGCCCTGGTGTGGCGGGAGTCCTGGTGTGGTGCTGTGGGCTAATGCATCAGACTGCAAAGTCGTTTGAACATTAAGGTCAGTGGTTCAAGCTCACCAGCTGCTCCTTGGAAACCCTATACAAGGTTGCTATGGGTTGGAATGGACTCAACAGCACTTAACAACAACAACAACTCTCTAGCCAGAAAATTACTCTCCTTTCCTTCCTACCCCTGGCAAAGAATGTTGCTTTTAATATGGAAAACTTTTCTTCAGTTTTGACAATAGTGGTCTTGTACAATATTTGTTCTTTTGTGGTTGACTAATTTCACTCAGTACAATGTCTTCCAGGTTCACCCATGTTATGAGGTGTTTCACAGATTCATAGTTTTTCTTCAGTGTTACATAGTATTCCATTGTGTGTATGTACCCAAGTTTGTTTATCCATTCTTTGATTGGCATTTAGGTTGTCTCCATATTTTTTTGCTATTTTGAATAGTGCCATGATAAACATCAATGTGCATATATCTATCTTTGTCCTGGCTGTTATTTCTTATGGATATATACCAAGTAGAGGGATTGTTGGGCCATATGGTATTTTTGTTTCCAACTTTCTGAGGAATCAACATACCATTTTCCAGAGTAGTTGAACCATTTTATAGTCCCAACAGCAATGTAGAAGGGTCCCAGTCTCTCCATACCCTTACCAGCATTAATTGTTTCCTGCTTTTTGAGCTTTGCTACTAATGCTAGGATGAGATGATATTTCATTGTTGTTTTGATTTGCATCTCTTTAAGGAGCTCTGGTAGCATAGTGGTTATGAATTGGACTGTTAACCTCAAGGTCAGCAATTCGAAACTACCAGTGGTTCCATGGGAGAAAGATGAGGCATTCTGCTCCCGTAAAGATTTACAGCCTCGGAAACCCTGTGCAGGGTCACTATGAGTCGGAACCGACTCCACGGTACTTAACAACAACAATGGAAATGTAAGATAAACACTGGACTAGAAACCAAAATATTTCCAGTTCAAACCCACCATTTGCTCCTTGAAAACCTTATATAGTGTCACTATGAGTCAGAACCAACTTGATGGCATTTAACAACAACAATACTGTCTAACAATTGTAAACATTTCTTTATATGTTTGTTGGCTGTCTGAATGTCTTCCTTGGTGAAATATCTGTTCAAGTCCTCTGTCCAATTTTTTTTTTAAGTTTTTATTGTGAATTATGTGATAGTTTGCATGGGAGAACATTAGCTTTACATTCATCCTATTGTATTTCATTTCATTGCAATGATTACGTTCCCCTCCATGCATCATCAAACAATCAAAGGGTACACCCCGCAAGTCTGCCCCCTGGTTGTCAGCACACAGACCATCTCCCTCCCTGAGTCCAGAGTCCTCAGCCACTCTATCTCTCCATGCCATTGTCTCTGCCTTCATCTCTGATGTCACTGCTTCTCTGGATAGGGTCCTGTACACTGTCGTCTCCTTCTCCCTTGATGGGCCAAGGTACCTCTGCTCCTGGACTGTAAAATCAACCACTCCCCTCCTTTTGTTACAAAATATCTACCTTTAAATTTGCAACCTTCACAGTCAGTCCTGATAGCAATTATTCACTATTGAACCATAAAAGTCTTATCCCCATCTCCTTTCATCAGCTCCATCCAGGCAGATTGGAAACCACTCAGTGGAGATTCTACTTTCCCCTGCACCCTCTGGAATTAGGCTCCCTCTTGAAAGCTTGTAAGCCAGTCACTTGTTGCCCTTGTAGTCTCCTTCCCCCATTTTGGGTAGCCAGTGTCTAAGTTGCCCATCCCTGTCAACCCTGAGTACTGAGGGGGATTGGGAATGATCTTTGTTGTAAAGATTTGTTAACTTTTTTGAGCTACTACATCCATTAATATAGGTAAATTTCATCAAATTGTAGCAGATTACTCTTTTTTCCCTCTTCTTTCTTCTTCTAGTCAAGATCTGATCATCCAGCCATTGAAGCTAGGCCAAGTGGGTACTATAAGCAAGTATGGGTGTTCTTGTGCACCTTCCCTCACTTCATATCAGCTCTCCACTCCAGTCCTCTGTGGCCAATCCCTGTCTCTGGGTCCAGGAGTCCCCAGGTCTTGCCATACTGCAGCCAACCAGGTCTCAACCCAGGTTAACAGGAGTCTATTGAACATGGTCAGACTTAGCTCACACTTCATTGCTGTTTTTTCCTCACTTCCCCTTATCAGTCACCAACATGGTCAGCAGAAAGACCACATGCCTGCTCATGTATTCCCCTTGAGTCTCAGTCTTGGAAGGGGGTTTACCCTGAGGGGACCCAACCACTTGCCTTGATGACTCCTGGGTGAACAACTTGCTTATTCTTGTAGTCGTCAATCAGACTGCTGTTACTGTTGTTTGTTTGTTTGTTTCCTGCTGGCCTTTCTTATAAGAAGTATCTACTATTCTTCTAGCCTCTCAAGGCCGGTCTTCTTGTCCTCTCAAGTGGAAATTTCCCAGCTCAGAAGATTCTGGATGGGGATCAGGATTCCACCTGTGGTCTTATGCAATGCAAAGGTTCCATAAGAAGCCTCCTTCACTGGAAAGTTCTAGCCCCATTTTAGGTATTCCAATCAGTTATAGGCTGAAGACAGACTTACAAGCTTTCTATGGTGATGTTTCTAGATATTCCTATCTCTCCCCCTCAAGTGTCTATTTTACAGTAGTAGGCAAGGGAAACCAAGATTCAAAAGACAGCCAAGCATCTTAACATTATTTCCTGTCTTTTACTCATTCAAACCATGCCTCAATCCCTGTATCCCATAGCCCTGTTGTTCCAAGGTTGTGCATACATCATTATTTTCCTCTGTCCCACTTAGCCCATGCAAACCTGCCTAACTGTTCTCCCCTCCAATTTGTTCTTCCATTCCCCTCCACCTTCTTGTGTATTGCTGCCCCCCCAATCCTGAGAAGCCAAATTATCCTGTGTCTATTCCCTACCCTGTGCTTCACCTTTCCCTCCCTCCCTTTTCCCCACCCCATACACCCAGTAACCAGCAAATAATTTTTCCCCCTTTTAGTGTGGGTACTTTTGCTTAATCTTTTACACTAATAGACCTATGCATTATTTATCCTTTTGTAACTAACTAATTTTAGTCAGCATAATGTCCTCAAGGGTCATCCATGTTATGAGGTTACTTGCAGCATCCTTGTTATTCTTCAAGAGAGCATAATATTCCATTGTTTTTATATGTACTACAGTTTGTTTATCCATTCTTCAATTGATGGGCACTTAGGCTGTCTCCATCTTTTTGCTATTGTAAATAGTGCCACTATGAACATTAGGGTGCATATATCTACTCGTATTATAGTGGATAAATGCCAAATAGAGGAATTGCTGGATCACAAGGTATTTCTATTTCCAACTTTCCGAGGAAGTGCAATATTGTTTTCCAGAGTGGTTGGACCATTTTGCAATCCTGCCAGCAATGTAGGAGGGTCCCAGTCTGTCTATATCCTAGTCAGCATTTATTGTCCTCTACTTTTTTTTTTTTTTTTTTTAATCTTTGCTGTTATTGCTGGTGTGAGATGATAGCTCATTGTTGTTTTGATTTGCATCTCTCTGACCAGCACTTGTCTGCCCGCTTGTCATACTGTGGTGGCTTGTAAGTTGCTGTGATTCTGAAAGCTATGCCACGGGTATTTTAAATGCCAGCAGGGTCACCCATGGTGGATAGCTTTCAAATGAGCTTCCAGGTGAAGACAGACTAGGAAGAAGGAGTGACGAACTACTTCCGAATATTTAGTCACTGAAAACCTTATGAATAGCAGAGAAACACTGTCAGATATAGTACCAGAAAATGAGCCCCTCAGGATAGAAGCCACTCAAAATGCTACTAAGGAAGAGTTGCCTCCTCAAAGTAGAGTTAACCATGATGACACGAATGGAGTAAAGCGCGTCGGAGAAAAGCCCACGTGACCTTCATTTGCTGATAGAGCGCAATTAAAAATAAAGAGAAACAGCTGTAACATCCATTGAAAATCGGAACATGGAATGTACAAAGTATGAATCTGGGAAAATTGGAAGTTGTCAAAAATGAAATGGAACACATAAACATCGATATCTTAGGCATTAGTGAGCTGAAATGGACTGATATTGGCCATTTTGAATCCGATGACCACATGGTTTACTATACTGGGAATGACAAATTGAAGAGGAATGGTGTTGCATTCATTGTCAAAAAGAACATGTCTAGATTAGTCATGAGGTACAATGCTGCCTGTGATAGGTTAATATCCATGTGCCTACAGGGAAGCCCAGTTAATACCACTATTATTCAGATTTATGCACCAACCACTAAAGCCAGTGAGGATGAAATAGTAGAATTCTACCAACTTCTTCAATCTGAAATTGATCAAACATGCAATCAAGATGTATTGACCATTACTGGTAATTGGAATGCAAAGGTTAGTAGCAAAGAGAAAGGATCAGTAGTTGGAAAATACAGCCTTGGTGATAGAATTGATGCTGGAGAACACATGACAGAATTCTGCCAAACCAATTATTGGTTCATTTCAAATGCCTTCTTTAGACAGCATAAGAGATGACTATACAGATGGACCTCACCAGATGGAATAGATAGAAATAAAATTGACTACATCTGCGGGAAGAGACAATGGAAAAACTCCATATTATCAGTGAAAACAAGGCCAGGGGCTGACTGTGAAACAGATCATCAGTTACTCATATGCAAATTCAAACTGAAGCTGAAGAAAATGAAAATAAGTCCACGAGAGCCAAAATAAGGCCTTGAATATATCCCAACTGAATTTAGAGATCATCTGAAGAACAGATTTGATACATTAAACACTAAAGACCAAAGACCAGAAGAGTTGTGGGATAATGTCAGGAACATTATACATGAAGAAAGCAAAAAGTCATTGAGAAGACAAGAAAGAAGGAAAAGGTCAAATTGCATGTCAGAAGAGACACTGAACCTTGCTTTCCAGAATATAGATGCTAAAGCAAATAGAAGAAATGAGGAGGCCCAAGAGCTGAACAGAAATTTTCAAAGATCAGCTTGAGATGATAAAGCCAAATATTACCAAAAAATGTGCAAAGATCTGGAATTAGAAAACCAAAAAGGAAGAACATACTCCACATTTCTCAAGCTGGGAGAACTGAAGAAAAAAATTCAAGCCTCTACTTTCATTATTGAAAGATTCTCTGGGCAAATTATTAAATAATGCAGAAAGCATCAAGAGAAGATGGAAGGGATACACAGAGTTACTGTACCAAAAGGAAATGATTAATGTCCAACAGTTTCAAGAGGTAGCATATGATCAAGAACCAATGATACTGAGGGAAGAAATCCAAGGTGCATTGAAGGAACAAGCACCAGGAATTGATGGAATAAAAATTGAAATCTTTCAAGAAAGTGAGGCAGCACAGGAGGCACTCACTGATCTCTGCTAAGACATTTGGGAGACAACTATCTGGCCAACTGATTGGAAGAAATCCATATTTGTGCCATTCCAAAGAGAGGTGACCCAATGGAATGTGGAAATCATTGGACAATCTCTTTGATATCCAATGCAATTAAAGTTTTGCTAAAGGTAATACAGAAACAGCTGCAAGCTTACATTGACAGAGAACTTCCAGTGGTCCAAGTCAGATTCAGAAGAGGCCATGGAGTGAGGGCTATCATTGCTGATACTTGATGGATCTTGGTTGAAAGCAGAGAATATCAGAAAGATGTTTACCTATGCTTTATTGACTATGCATAGGTTTTCAATTGTGTGGATCATGACAAGCTATGGACAACATTGTGAAGTATGAGTATTCCAGAACACTTAATTGTGCTCATGAGGAATCTGTTCTTGGACCAAGAAGCAGTTGTTCGAACAGAATATGGGAACACTGAATGATTTAAAATTAAAAAAGGTGTGCGACAAGGTTGTATTCTTTCACCATACTTATTCAACCTGTATGCTGAGCAAATAATACGAGAAGCTGGGCTATATGAAGAAAAATGTGGCATCAGGATTGGAGGAAGACTCATTAACAACCTGGGATATGCAAATGACACAACCTTGCTTGCTGAAAGTGAAGAGGACTTGAAACATTTACTGATGAAGATCAAAGAGTACAGCTTTCAGAATGGATTACAGCTCAATGTAAAGAAAACAAAATTCCTCACCACTGGACCAATAAACAACCTTCTTATCAATGGAGAAAAGATTGAAGTTGTCAAGGACTTCATTCTTCTTGGATCAACTATTAACACTCATGGAAGCAGCAGTCAAGAAATCAAAGG
>NW_006408781.1:1035823-1037163 GCF_000296735.1 Chrysochloris asiatica
TAAGGTAAATTGTCCTCTCAGCACCACTTTTGCTGTGTCCCAAAGATTTTGGTATGTTGTGTTTTCATTCTCATTTGTTTCTAGGAATTTTGTGAGTTCACGTTTGATTTCTCCTACTACCCAGTTGCTTTTCAGCAGGGTGTTATTCAGTTTTTGTGTATTCGACTTTATTTCCTTGGTCATACTGTTGATTTCTAGTTTTATAGCATTGTTGTCTGAAAAGGTGTTTTGTAGTATTTTGAAGTTTATAAAAATATGTAGGCTTGCTTTGAGCTCTTTCCATTTTTTAATTGGATGTTTGTTTTTTTCTTGTAGAGGTGTTGTAGTTTTCTATAAATTTTAGAGATTAGTCCCTGGCTGATATGTCATTGTAAAATTTCCCCTCTCTTCCTCCCACCCTCCCCACCCCCCGCAGTCTATGGGCTCCCCTTTTACTCTTTTGGTGAAATAGTTTTGATGCTCATAGTGTCTAACTATTATGAGAACCCTGTCATCAGTCTTTTACTGTTTGCATGCTCTTAGTTATGGTTGACACTGTATTTATGCTATGTATTAGATCTCATAAGTTTATCCCTATTTTATAATTTTACATTAAGTCTTTAATCCATTTTGAATTTGTTTTTGTATTTGGTGTGAAATATGGGTCTTGTTTTATTCTTCTACAAATTGATTGCCAGTTTTCCTAGCACCATTTGTTGAAACTCTTTTCCCCAATTAATGTGATTTGACCTTTTGTCAAAGATCAGATGAAAGTAAGTAGATGAACTTACTTCAGAGTTCTCAATTCTGTTCCATTGGTCTATGTATCTGTACCAGGCTGTTTTGATCACTGTAGTTGTGTAGTAGATTTTGAGATTAGGGGGTGAAAGGCCTCCAATTTTGTTGTTCTTCTTAAGTAATGCTTTGCTTATCTGTGTCTCTTTTCTTTCCATATAAAGTTAGTGGTCAATTTTTCAATATCTTTAAAGATTGGCATTGGAATCTGGATTGGGATTGCTTTGAGTAGTTTTGGCAATTTTCTAATGATAAGTCTTCCTATCCATAGGTAAGAGATATATTTTTCCATTGTAAGTCTCTTTTGGTTTCTTGTAATAGGGTTTTATAATTTTTTTTTTGCTCTTATTGTGGATTGAGTGAAAGTTTACAGGGCACAGCATCAGTTTCATATTCAACCATTCATGCCACGGGAACCTCAGAGCAAAGGTGGACAATACACTTTGTCAATTTTGCTTTGTTCTGATTTTTTTTTTTTTTTTTGTATATGTCTTTTGTTTCTGTGGTTAGATTTATTTCTAAGTATTTCATCTTTTGACTTGCTTTTGTAAATGGTTTTGCTTTCC
>NW_006408781.1:1041073-1042727 GCF_000296735.1 Chrysochloris asiatica
CACACCATTCCTTTTCAATTTGTCATTCCCTGCATAGTAAACCATGTGGTTATCAGATTCAAAATGGCCAATACCAGTCCATTTCAGCTCACTAATGCCAAAGATATCGATGTTGATGCATTCCATTTCATTTTTGACAACTTCCAATATTCCCAGATTCATACTTCATACATTCCATGTTCCGATTTTCAATGGATGTTTACAGCTGTGTCTCTTCATTTTGAGTTGTGGCCCATCAGCAAATGAAGGTTCTTTGTGCTTTTCTCCCCTGAGCTTAACTCTATTCATGTCATCGTCAACTCTCCTTTGAGGAGGCATTTTTTCCCCAGTCGCATTCTGAGTGCCTTCCCACCTTCCAGTTCTGTATCTGACAGTGTTTCATCTGCTATTCATATAGAGTTTTCAGTGACTAGCGATTTGGAAGTAGTTTGTCACTCTTTCTTCCTAGTCTGTCTTTGTCTGGAAGCTCATCTGAAACCTATTAGATGCCTTTAATTTTCCTGTTTTGCCTTATAGTTCTGACTAAGATTTTCACCGTCAACACTCATGAAAAACATGGCAACAAAATTGGAGGAAGACTTATTAACAACCTGTGATATGCAGACGATACAAACTTTTTTGCTGAAATAGTTGAAAATGACTTTAAAATTTTACTGAAGAAGATCAAAGACAACAGCTTTAAGTATGAGTTTCACATCCATGTAAAGAAAACTAAAATCCTGACCACATGACCAACAAATAACATTATGATAAATGGAGAAAGGATTGACACATTCAAAGACTTCATTTTGCTTGGATCCACTATCAACACTTATGGAAGCAGCAGTCAAGAAATCAATGACATATTGCTTTAGGCAAATCTGCTGCACAAGACCTCTTTTAAAGTACTCAAGAGCAAAGATGTCAGCTTGATGACCAAGGTACACCTGATACAAGCTATGGTGCACCTGATACACCTAATTTTCAGTGGCGTCATATGCATGTGAAAGTTGGAAAATGAAAAAAAGATGACCTTAGAAGAATTGATGCATTTGAGTTATGGGGTTAGAAAAGAATGTTAAAAATACCTGGATCAAGGCAAACAATCAAGTCTCTTCAGGACAAACTCCTTCTTCAAGACTGAAACTCAAAGGGAACACATGAGCAGGCATGTAAGCTTGCTGGTGACCATATTGGTCTGTTGATAAGTGGAAGAGAGGAAAAGGCAGCAATGAAGAAATGGGCTGAGTTCAACCACGCTCCATAGACTCTTGTTGACCTGAAGATGAGAGAAAGAGGAAGGGCTGGAGGGTCCAAAGTATGGTGAGACCTGGGGACTCTTGAGCCCATGGACAAGGACATAGCCATGGAGGGCTAGAACTGAGAGTGAAGCATCTAACTGATATGAGGTGGGGGGGAGATGCAGATGAATGCCCAAACTTGTGGATAGTACCCAATTTGGCTTAGTGTCAATGGCTTGATAATCAGAACTCAACTAGAGGAATATAAGAAAAAAATGATTTATGATAAAAGAAATGAGTATTGTTGTTAGGTGCCATCAAGTTGGTGCCAACTCATAGTGACTCTATGTAAAACAGAACAAAAGTGTCTCGGCCAACCTCACAATTGTTGCTGCGCTTGAGCCCATTGATGCTGCCACTTGGCCAATCCATCT
>NW_006408781.1:1043612-1045212 GCF_000296735.1 Chrysochloris asiatica
GCCTCTTGGTCCATGTACAGATTCCTCATGAGCACAATTAAGTGTTCAGGAATACTCATACTTCGCAATGTTGTCCATAGCTTGTCATGATCCGCACAATCGCAAGCCTTTGCATAGTCAATAAAGCACAGATAAACATCTTTCTGATATTCTCTGCTTTCAGCCAAGGTCCATCAGACATCAGCAATGATATCCCTCATTCCACGTCCTCTTCTGAAGTCAATGTATGCTTGCAGTTGTTTCTGTATTACCTTTAGTAAAAATTTACTCGCATGAAATATCAAAGAGATTGTCTGATGATTTCTGCATTCCACTGGGTCACCTCCCTTTGGAATGGGCAAAATACATATCTCTTCCAGTCAGTTGGCCAGCTAGATGAGTGGTGGGGAAATGAGTGTCAATTGCTTCAATTTGATGAATTTGATCTATACTTATGGATGTAGTAGCTCAGAATACCAACTGAGAGGGAAGGACTCTTCACATCCAAAATCAATCCTATCCCTTGTGTATACAGTGTAGATAGAGACAGGCAACTTAGGCATTGGCTACCTAAAATGAGGGGGCAATAAAGGCATGAAGTGACTGGCTTACAAGGTTTCAATGGAGAGTTTAGTTTAAGAATGTGTAGGAGACAGTAGAGTCCCTACGGAATAGTTTTCATCTTGGCTAGATGGGTCTGGTGAAAAGAGATGGGGATAAGATACTTATGATTCAATAGTAATTGTTATCATGACTAATTGTGTCTGTCACAAATGTAAAGGTATCAGTTTTGTAACAAAAATGGAGAGTAGTTAATCTTACAGTACAGAAACAGAGGACTGTAGGACCATCAAGAGAGAAGAATACATGCAGAGTGTGGGACTCTATCCAGAAAAGCAGGGGCACCAGAGATGGAGACAGAGATGGGGACATGGAGAAAGGGAGTAGCTGAGGACTCTAGATTCATGGAAAGAGAGGAACTGGGTGCTGGTGGCCAGGAGGCAGGCTTACAGAATGTGCCCATTGGTTGTTTAAATTATTATATATTCCTGAGTGTTTCTGTGTACATCCCCTCCATTGATAAGAATGTTGTTTATTGGTCCAGTGGTCCCTCCCCCCCAAAACAAACAAACAAACAAAACAAAACAAAACAGGGAATGGAAGCAAATACTGTTGAATGATGATGCATGGAGGAGATTATAATCATTACAATGAAATGATGGTGTAAAGATGATGTTCTCCCATGTAATTTATCATTTAGTTCACAATAACAATTTACACACACATTAAAAAGTACCACGGATTACCAAAAGGACAAACCAATCTGTGTTGAAAGAAGTACAGACAGAATGCGTCTAAGAAGCCAGGATGAGGAGACATAGTCTCTCATACATAGGACATATTATCAGGAAAGAACAGTTCCTAGAGAAGGATATCATGCTTCAGGGAAAAAAGAGGAAAACTCCCAACAAGATGGATTAGCACAGTGGCAGCAGCAGTGGACTCAAATTAACAATGATTGTGAGGATGTTTCAGGACCTGGCGGGTTTCGTTCTGTTGGGCATAAGGTCGTTATGAGTGAGAATCAACTTGATGCCACCTAACAACAACATATATATAT
>NW_006408781.1:1048727-1052617 GCF_000296735.1 Chrysochloris asiatica
AAGTAGTTTGTCACTCTTTCTTCCTAGTCTGTCTTTGTTTTGTAGCTCATCTGAAACCTTTCCACCATGGGTGACCCTGCTGGTTATCCAAAACACCGGTGGTATAGCCCTCAGAATCACAGCAACTCAATCCACCACAGCACGACAGACAGACGAGTGGTGGCCGTTTAGAAACCTTTAGAAAAGACAAATATAAAATTTTTTGACATAATCTCCTTGCTTTTCAATATACTTTGTTCATCTGTGAACAAACTTTCATATTCCCTTGTTAAAAATGTCTTAGGCTGAGATGCAAGCCATAAATAACACCAGTCTTCATTTCTTCATCAGAGATGATTTTTCAGCCTCGAAGGGCTGCTTTCAGGGGACCACCAACAACAACCCTCTAGTTAGTGGTTTACCCTAACTGCTCCTCCTACCCCTGCTTACCTTCAAAGAAATGTTTCTTTCCATATGTGAACCTTTTATTAATTTCTTATAGTAGTAGTTGTTGTTGTAATGTGCGGTTGAGTTGGTTCTGACCCATAGCAACTCTGTGGAACAGCTGGTGAGCTTGAACTGCAAAACTTGCAGATCAAACTGACTTTGCAGTCCAGTGCATTAACCCGCAGCACCACACAGTATAATTTCTTACAGTAGTTGTCTTATACACAATTTGTGATTGACTGGTTTCACTCAGTAAAATGTCCTCTGAGTTCATCCATGTTATGAGGTAGTTTGCAGAGTTCTCAGTGCTCTTTAGTGTTGCATGGTATTCCTTTTTATGTTCGTGCCATAGTTTGTTGATCCATTCATTTGTTATTGGGCACTTAGGCTGTTTCCATCAGTTTTCTATTGTGAATAGTGTTGCAGTGAGCATGACTGTTCATGTTCTTTCCAGTGATCTCATTTCTCTAGGATTACAAGGATAAGTTAAAAAAATAATAAAAAAATGTTGCTACTAGGATTCCAGTTCATAACATACAAGGATTTATTTCATACAAAATGTACTTAACCATGTCTCTTTGATCAGTGGATGGCTGTAGAAAAGCTCTCTTAGTAATAGACTTGTTTTAGTCTCATTAGGGTGCCATTCAAAATAATCTGTTCACAACAGTGCCTTTTGAGGGGATCTGCTGCTGTACTGACTCACAGCGACACTATGCACAACAGAATGAAACACCATCCAGTCCTGCACCAATCTCAGAATCATTGCTGTGTTTGAGCCCATTGCTGCTGCCACTGTGCCAATTCATATCGTTGGCAGACTTCCTCTTTTTCTCGGACACTCCACTTTACCAAACATGATCTCCTTCTTCTCCTAATAATATGTCCAAAGTATGAGAGACGAAGTCTAGCTATCCTGGCTTCCAAGGAGCCTTCTGGCTGTACTTCTTCCAACACAGATTGGCTTGTTTTTTTGGCAGTCCATGGTACTTTTAATATTCTCCTGCAACACCATAGCTCAAATGCATCAATTGTTCTAAGATCTTCTTTATTCACTGGCCAACTTTCACATTCATATGAGCTTATTGAAAATGTTATGGCTTGGTTCAGGCACACCTTAGTCATCAAACTGACATCTTTGCTCTTGAACACTTTAAAGTCTGCTGTTTAATGCAATTCATAGTTTGATTTCTTGACTGCTGCTTCCATGAATGTTGATGGTTGATCTGAGTAAAATGAAGTCTTTGACAACTTCAGACTTTTCTCCATTTATATGGATGTTGTGTTTTGGTCAAGTGGTGATGATTTTCTTTTCTTTACATTGAGGTGCAACCCATACCGAAGGTCATGGGCTTTGATTTTCATCAGTAAGTATTTTAAATTCTTTTCATGTTCAGCAAGCAAGGTTGTATCATCTGCATATCGCAGGTTGTTAATGAGTCTTCCTCCAATCATGATGCTGTGTTTTTCTTCATATGATCCAGTTTCTCAGATTATTTGCTCAGCATACAGAACGAGTAAGTATGGCAGAAGTAGGGAGGAGCCACACTTCCAGTCATTTGGAGGTGGTGCAAGGTAAAGAGAGAACTCATACCTCTCTGATGTGGGTGTTGGTGCAATGCTGGGTAAATGGAGTTGGTATCTGGTTCCTGCCTCAATCAAAACACTGCTTGCAATAATTACAAATGGCTGTGCTGTGCTGGGTCAGTGGCAATTCACCCATAAACCCTAGCTATGCTTCCTGGCTCACTGTTTTCTTTTTAGTCTTTTCTTCTAATTGGTGATTGGTCAACTTCTTTATCCCTCCCTGTGAAGCTCTGGTTTCCAAGATTTTCATCTGTATCTGTTTCACTAGTCTTCTCTGTATATGTTTTCAGTCTTTTATGGAGGGACTGGGCCATACATCTGTCTAGTCTGGATCGACTGCCTGTTTTTACTTAAAATATGTTTTTATTTTTTATTTTATATCTTTAATAATTTTAAACATCGCTGTGTGTTAATGCGGTGGACTGCAAGGTCAGTTTGAACCACAAGGTTGGTGGTTCAAGCTCAACAGCCACTCCTCAGAAATGGTATACAGGGTTGCTATGAGTTGGAACTGACTCCACTTCAACAAAACAACAATTTTATTATACTAAATTCTCCCACCACTCATCTGTCAGTTTGTTGTACTGTGGTGGCTTGTGTGTTTTTGTGATGCTACAAGCTGTGCACCAGTATTTTCAATACTAGTAGGGTCCCCCTTGGTGGCCAGGCTTCAGCAGAGTTTCCAGACTAAGACAGACTAGTAAAAAGAGGATCATTTCTGAAAGGTTAGCCTCTGAAGACTTTATGAATAACAGCAGAAACATTGTCTGACGTAGTGCCAGAAGATGAACACCTTAGATTTGAAGGCACTCAAAATTTGACTGGGGAAAACTGCCTCCTCAAAGTAGAGTTGACCTTAATAACTTGGATAGAGAAAATACTGAAGATTACTCAGCATCTGAAGAATATCTGTACTATTATGAAAATTTAATAATGTGTACCGAATAAGTAAATTTGTGATAAAATACTTTCAGAAAATGTAAGCTTTGTGCTGGGTGGGGAGCCTTAGGTGGAAGGATAAATTGAACATGATTGACTTGTATGGAGTGATTGATTTCTCCTGTCTGGCATCATTTCAGTATCAGTATCTCAAATGGAATTCCTTTGTATAAAGTTTTTGAGTTTCACAGAGATGAAAAATAAGTTGTTTGTAGATATGTTACTATAGCCCAAACAACTGTTCAGTGGCTCTGGGTAAAGATGATATTTTAAAAAATGTGTCAACATCTGAGATTAAGGCATGCTTACCGACCACAAGGAGTCCTGGTGTGGCGCTGTGGGTTAATGTGCCAGACTGCAAAGCTGTTTGAACTGCAAGGTCAGTGGTTCAAACTCACCAGCTGCTCCTCGGAAACCCTATACAGCATCACTGTGGGTCAGAAACGACTCGATGGCGCTAAACAACAACAACTGACCACAATAATAGGCCTTTCAAAACTTTGCAGAGGGCTGAGGTGTTGATGAGGTTTGGGGCGTGGGGGTGCTAGTGTTAGTGCCATTGATTGGGCTCAGACACATAGTGAAGAATCACTATTAGGTTTCAGAGGAGCGCCTGTTGAATTTGAACCACCAGTCTTTCTGTTCAAACTGACCTTGAGGTCAAGTAATTATCCTATGGCTCCAGGCTTCTTCTTCTTGTTGTTGTTATGTGCCGAGTCGGTTCCGAGGATGTAAATCTTTACAGGAGCAGAAAGCCTCATCTTTCTCCCTTAGAACAGCTGGTAGTGTCTAACTACTGTTCCTGAGGTTAGCAGGAACTAACCAAAAGGAAATGGTTAATATTCAACCATTTCAAGAGATACCATATGAACAAGAGCCAATGATACTCAGAGAGGAAGTCCAAAGTGCATTGAAAGAAGTGGCAAAGAACAAGGCAC
>NW_006408781.1:1053847-1059401 GCF_000296735.1 Chrysochloris asiatica
AAGAGGAAGACCCCCAACGAGATGGATCAGCCAGGTGGCATCATTGATGGACTCAAGTGTGGCAGCGGTAGTGAGATTGGCCCAGAATCGGACATTATTTCGTTCTGCTGTGCATGGGGTCGCTATGAGTCAGTTCCGACTTGATGGCACCTGACAACAACAAACAACAACAACGCTGCTTTTGGAACCTTAATGTGCTGATGGGGCACAACTCAAAATGAGAAAACAACTGCAAACATCCATTAATAATTGGAACATGGAATGTACAACGTATGAATCTAGCAATATTGAAAGTCATCAAAAATGAAATGCAATGCATTAAGATCAATGTCCTGGTGTGGCGCTGTAGAATAAGCACTTGGACTGCTAACTGCAAGGTCAGTGGTTCAAACCCACCAGCCATTCCTTGGGAACCCTACACAATGTCACTATGAGTCAAAATTGACTTGATGATGGCAGTCAACAACCAGAACCTACAATGAAACATTTTTCAGTCATAAAAAGGAAGGAACCACGTGCTACAGCATGTACAAACCTTGAAAACTTGCTAAAAAAAGAAATCACACATTTTATGTTCCATTTATAGGAAATGTGTGTAATAGGCAAATTCATGGAGACATGAATCAAATTAGTGGTTGTTAGGTAGGGCTCCTGGGGAACAGAGCAGGGAGAGGGAGTGCTTAATGAGTACAGGTTTCAGGAGTAATGGAAATGTTCTGGAATTAGGTAAAGGTGGTGGTTATACTACACTGGGACTGTATTTTACCAGCTGCTGTCTAGTTAATTTTAGTTAAAGGCAATCCATGAGTGTCTGTGCGCCAGGGGGTTGTCAATGGATGATTTTTTGGAAGTAGATTAACAGGCCTTTTTCTGAGACACCTGTGGGTGAATTCAAACTGCCAACCTTTACGTTAGCAGCTGAGCATGTTAACCATTCACAACACTCAGCAATGTGAATGTCCCTGCTGGTGTTGCTACGTGCTGTTGAGTTGAATCTGACACATAGCGCCCCTGTACTTAAAGCCTCTCAATTGTACATTTTGAAGTGGTGAATGTTATGTTTAGTTTCTCTCAAGTAATTGATTCAATTAATTAACTCTTTTAAACCAATTGGGAACTATTCTTTCTATATTTGTGCTGGGAATTTCTTGAGACCATGCTCACTGGATATCAAGTTCGGAATTACAATCATGAATGCAATGAGTCTGGCATAATGGGAACAGAGGCTATTTCTGTATAAATCACAACTCTTTTAGGAATAACAGAAACTCAGTTGAGACTACAAAAAGGAGTATTCATTGACTCACATAGGTAAAAAGTCCTGGGCTTTACTGCTCAAGTACAGCTAGATTCACGTGCTCAGGAAATGTAATTCAAGTCCATATGTTTTCATTTATTAGTCCTGTGATGGCTTTATTCTCATTCAGATTCTCCCCTAATGGTGGAAGGATATTTTCAGACAATCACAGTTGCTAACTGCAAGGTCAGCAGTTCAAACCCACCAGCTGCTCCTTGAAAACCCTATACAGGGTCACTATGAATCGGAACCAACTCAATGGTACTTAGCAACAACTAACATGAGGTTTAATATGGTTATTTATATGATCCAAGCTCCGTGGCAAAATTATCTTGAATAAATGGTATTTAATAATTGATTCTTTTTCTCTCTAAAGTTCTAGCCAATAACCTGGCTTAGATCATCTATCCATCCATGATCAATCAATGTGGTGGTTATGTGCCATGGAGTTGGTTTCAACTCACAGCATCCCTGTATAGGGTTTCCAAGCTGTAAATCTTTATGGGAGCAGAAAGCTTCATCTTTCTCCCAGGGAACGGCTGGTAGTTTCGAACTGGTTTCGAACCTCAAAGTAACTTGAGGTTCAACTCATAACCACTATGCTACAAGAACTCCTTAAAATGCTGACAGCACCTGGTATTCCCAGGTGGTCTCCCACTCAAGTACTAACCAGGCTCGACCCTGCTGAGCTTCAGCTATGTGAAGAGATTGGGCATATTCAGTGTGGTATGGCTGTGTCGTTGTTGTTGTTAAAGTGCTGTCGAGTCGATTCTGACCCAGAGCAACCCTGTATAGGGTTTACAAGGAACAGCTGATGAGCTTGAATGACCGACATTGTAGTTCAAATGATTTTGCAGTTTGACTCATTAGCCCACAGCATCACACCAAGACTCCATGGCTGTGTAACAGAGGGCTTATGTGCTTTAATTGACTCCTGGTTTTGTGGAGCCAATTGGGGTTGGGGGGTGGGGTCACCATGGGTCCAACCTCATAAGCTGAGAATGGGGAAGGGTGGCTCTTTGAGAAAGAGTCTGGTGGTGCAGTGATTAAGTGCTTGGCTGCTAACCAGAAAAGTCTGCAGTCCAGATCCATCTGCTACTCTGCAGGAGAAAAGACTTAGAGATCTACTCCTATAAAGTCCTGAGCCTGGGAACCTGGATGGCAGCACTACTCTGCCTGATAGGGTCGCCTTGACTTCACAGCACATAATACTAACAGTTTCCTGAGAGAAAAGTGGGGGTGGCTATTCCAAAAGGGAAGGAAAGCCTGGCCATCTACTTCCTAAAATCAGCCTATTAAAACCCTGTGGATCACAACAGTCCAGTCATGCGAATGGCACAGGACTCGGTAGCATTTTGTGCTGTTGTATATGGAGTCAGCAGGAGTCAGTAGCCTATTCTAAGGCAGAAAAAAGGATTAGTGGCTGGGTAAGCAAAACACAACAAATGTATTCCTTACCCTTTCTAATTTCTTGTTTGTGTTTCCTGTTTATTTCAGGATAGTGTTGAGTTTAGAAACATCTGCAGTCATCTGGCTCTACAAATTGAAGGCCAGCAATTTGACAGAGACTTGAATGCTGCCCACCAGTGTTTGAAGACCATAGTCAAGAAGCTGATTCAGTCGCTTGCTAACCTTCCTTCGGATTCTCACATGGTAGCTTGTGCCTCCTTGAGACAGATCTTACAGAATCTCCCAGATGTATGAGTGTTAAATATACTGTGATTAAAGTCACAGCTAGCCTTTCTAAGAGCACTGTGGACCTTACCTTCTAATGAAATCAAACAATGGATGTTTATTGCCAGCCAGGAGAGTGTCCTTAGCAGTCTGACCAGCGGCATCTGTACCCTTCAGAATTCTAGCATGTTTGTGAACTTTTTAAGAAGAGTAATTCACATTTTTAAGTACGTTGACATATTTACTGGCTTTTTAATGGAAATATAATCCACTTTATGCACCTGAATGGCTTGTATATGTATATATATATATATATTTATTTATTAAAATCTATCTTAAGTGTTAGTATTGGTTGAATGACATTTTAATCTATATTCATATAAATGTAGGTCTCTAAGGTTTAATATGGTTATTTATATGATCTAAGCCCCATAGTTCTTGAAATTATCCTGAATAAGTGGTATTTGATCATTGATATATTCTATTACTGAGCACTCTTATTTTATGCTGCAAGAATGGTCTTTAGATGTTGTAAGACCACATGTGGCAGTGGTCTTATGAATTCTATAATAGTATGAATTCTATGCCTAGCTTTAATGACCTCTGTTTGGCCACAGAAGCATTGCTTCTAAAGCTTCTGCTTTTATATGCTGATTTATATCATTTTGATGATGACAAACTATGGAGTATCAAGGATATATGATATATAAATACAAAGTTCAGTACTATTAAAATATGATGTGGAAACATCTAACTCTTCTTACTGTTTATAAATATTCTGATCGAAGTAGGAAATTCTTGGGGAAAAAAAGGAGAAAGTGGATATACTAACCAATTTCCCTGAACATTTACAACTTGGAAAAGAGAAGGTAATTTTTAATATTTGACTTTTTGTTTTTGCAACCCTTATCTGAATATACTTCAGAAAAACTGTATTTCCTGTTGTGTTGTAAAGTAAACTCAAATAGTTTTATACCCTAAAATTTTCATAGAAATGGCATCAGATTTAGAAAAACAAACAAACAAGAAAAGTACAATATTTCCATGTAGCTTATTTTCTAAAAATGTTATAAACTGGGTCTTTAAGGTTGTTGTTGTTAGGTACCATCGAGTCGGTACTGACCCAAAGTGACCTTATGCACAGCAGAACTAAACACTGCCTGATCCTGGGCCTACCTCACTACTGTTGCCATGCTTGAGTCCATCAATGCTGCCACTTGGCCAATCCATCATGTTGAGGGTCTTTCTCTTTTTCTCCAAACCTCCACTTATCAAACATGAAATCCTTCTCCAGTGACTGGCCTCTCCTGAAAATATGTCCAAAATATGAGAGATGAAGTCTGGCCATCCTGGCTTCCAAGGAACATCTGTCTGTACTTCCAACATAGATTGGTTTATTCTTTTGGCAGTCTATGGTACTTTTAATATTCTGCTTCATCACCATAACTCAAATTCAACAATTCTTCTATGGTCTTCTTTATTCACTGTCCAACTTTCACATGCATATGAGGTTATTGGAAATAGCATGGTTTGGGGCAGGCACACCTTAGTCCTCAAACTGACATGTTTGCTCTTGAACACTTTAAAGAGGTCTTGTGCAGCAGATTTGCTTAATTTGCCTAATTTGTAATATGTTGTTTAATTTTTTGACTGCTGCTTCCATGAGTGTTGATGGTTGATCTGAGCAAAATGAAGTCTTTGACAACTTCACTCTTTTCTCCATTTACGTGGATGTTGTTTATTGGTCCAGTGATGATGATTTTTGTTTTCTTTTTATTGACCTGAGGTGCAACCCATACTGAAGAATGAGCTTTGATTTTCTTCAGTGTTTTAAGTTCTCTTCGATTTCAGCAAACAAGATTGTATCATCTGCATTTCGCAGGTTGTTCATGAGTCTTCCTCTAATCCTGATGTCATATTTTTCTTCATATAATCCAACTTCTCAAATTATGTGCTAAGCATACAGTTGGAATAAGTATGGTGATAGAGTACAACCCTGGTCCACATATTCCCTAATTTTAAATCATTTGGTGTTTCCTTGTTCTGTTTGAATAACTGCCTCTTGGTCTATATACAAATTCCTCATGAGCACAATTAAGTATTCAGGAATACTCATTCTCCACAATGTTGTTTATAGCTTGTCATGAGCCACACAATCAAAAGCCTTTGCATAGTCAATAAAAGACAGGTAAATGTTTTTCTGGTATTCTCTCTCTGCTTTCAGCCAAGATCCATCTGATGTCAGCGATTATATCCTTCATTCCCTGTCCTCTTTTTTATCTGGCTTGTACCTCTGGCAATTCTCTGTCAACGTAAGGTTGTAGCTGATTTTAAATTATCTTAAGCAAAATTTTACTTGCATGAGGTATTAATGGTTTCTGCATTCCATTGAGTCTACTCTCTTTGGAATGGGCACATATATGGATCTCTTCCAGTCAGTTGGCCAGGTAGTTGTCTTCCAAAATTTTTTTTTTTTTAATTAAATGTTTTTATTTTGGATTGAGTGAAAGTTTACAGGGCACATCATCAGCTTCACATTCAACCATTCATATAGCTTGTTTCATTACATTGATTATTATCCCC
>NW_006408781.1:1065621-1087267 GCF_000296735.1 Chrysochloris asiatica
CATAGACTGACCTCCCATAGTCTCTGAGTTTGTTCTTATAGTTTTGTTTTGTTACCAATTCTTCTTTCTGTTTATTTAATTCAGGGAGGTGCTGCCTCGTATGTCAATCTCTGGATGTTGTCTCTTCTTGTTGGTTCTCAGACCATAGAACTCCCTTTAGGATGTTTTGTAGTGCAGGGTTGGCTTTGGTGAAATCCCATACTTCTGTTTATCCTGGAATATTTTGATATCCCCATCATATTTGATTGATAGCTTTGCTGGATAAAGGATTCTTGGTTGGCAATTTTTTTCTTGCAGGGTTTTATATATGTCTCCCCATTGCCTTCTCGCTTGCATGGTTCCTGCTGAGAGATCTGAGCTTAATCTGACTTGCTTGCCTTTATATGTGACCTTTCTGTTTTCTCTGGCTGCTTTCACCAAATTTCTTGACATAGATGAATGAGTGCTGCATCAATTTGTTAAAAAAATTTTAGCTTGTATTCCATCAATTCCTGAAGCCTCGTTCTTTGGCAATGCCTTCAATTCACCTTGGACTTTTCCTTCAGTATCCTTGGCTCTTGAAATTATTGAACATTGACCATTTCTTTTTGGTACAGTGACTCTGTAGATTCCTTCCATCTTATTTTGATGCTTTCTGCATCATTCAATATTTGCCCATAGAGTCATTCAATATTGCAAGTTGAGGCCCAAGTTTTTTTTTCAGTTCTCTCAGTTTGAGAAATGCCTAGTATGTTCTTTCCTTTGGGTTTTCTAACTCCAGGTTATATAGCACATTTTGCTATAATATTTGACTTTGTCTTCTTGAGCTGCTCTTCGAAATTTTCTATTCATCTCTTTTACCTCCTCATTTCTTACATTTGCTTTAACATCTCTAAACTGGAGAGCAAGTTTTAGCGTCTCTTCTCACATCCATTTTGGTCTTTTCCTTCTTTCTTGTTTTCTTAATGATGTTTTGCTTTCTATCTGTCTTGATGCCAACTCTTCTGGTCTTTGGTCTTTAGTGTCTAGTGCATCAAATCTGTTCTTCAGATGATCTCTAAATTCAGGTGGGGTATGTTCAAAATCATATTTTGGCACTTGTGGACTTGTTTTAATTTTCTTCAGCTTCAGTCTGAACTTGATAATGAAAAATAGATGGTCTATTCCACAGTCTTCCCTGACCTTGTTTTGGATGATGATATGGAGCTTTCCACCATCTCTTTCCACAGATGTAGTCAGTTTGATTTCTGTGTATTCCATCTGGTGAGGTCCATGTGTATAATGACCTTTTATGTTGTTTTAAAAAAGTTTTTTTTTTTTAAATGAAGAAGTCATTGGTCTTGTAAAATTCTGTCATGTGATCTCCAGCATCGTTTCTATCACCAAGGCCATATTTTCCAACTACTGATCCTTCTTCTTTGTTTCTAACCTTTGCATTGCAGTCGCCAGTAATTATCAATACATCTTGATTGCATGTTTGCTCAATTTCAGACTAAAGAAGTTGGTAGAATTCTTCAATTTCATCATAACTGGCTTTGGTGGTTGGTGTGTAAATATGAATAATAGTGGTAATAACTTGTCTTCCTTTTAGGCATATGGATATTACCCTACGACAGGCATTGTTACACGTCTCATGACAGATCTTGATATGTTCTTTTTGATAATGAGTTCCATGACATTCCTCTTCAATATGCCATTCCTTGCATAGTAAACTATGTGATTGTCAGATTCAAAGTGGCCAATACCAGTCCATTTCAGCTCACTAATGCCTAGGGTATTGATGTTTATGCATTCCATTTAATTTTTCACAATTTCCAAATTTCCTAGATTCATACTTTGTACATGCTTTGTTCTAATTATTAATGGATATTTACAGCTGTTTTCTTCATTTATTATTTATCACTTATTCTTATTTGGTTACAAATATATTCTTCCAGAATCTACCAATGAGAAGCAAATTTTATTGTCTCTCTTTAGATGGATGCACTGAGCAATTCCATAGAAGATAGCTTAGTATATGAGACTAGACTTTAGAAGAACGTTGAAAGGTGTCCGTGTGTGTGTTTAGAGACAGAATAGACTGGAAAGGAAGGACATCATGGGTTACAGTCCTTAGTACCTTGTTCGCCACACAGAAGAAATGGTGTCTTTAGGGAAACCCCTTTATTTTATGATGAGGTTTTTTCTTCTTTGGAAATTATCCCAGAATCCTACTCTAAAGACCTATCATTACTTATAAGTTGCCTTCCCCAATGTAAATAATAGTTCACTTAGTAAATATTATTGGTGGTGTTAGGTGTCATCGAGTCGTTTCTGACTCATGGCATCCCTACGTAGGTCTTCTGAAGTGATAAATCTTTATGGGAGCAGTAAAAACCTCACTTTTCTCCAATGGAGTACTTGGTGGGTTTGAACTGCTGACCTGTGGTTAGCAGTCACTGCCTATCCTACTGTGCCACCAGTACTCCAAATAAATACTAAGATTTTTTAAGTTCCTACCCCAGGAATATAATCCTATGTCATTAATAGTTTTTATACTGAGTTCATGTTGAAATGACAGTTTGGGATATGTTGGGTTGTTGTTGTTAAGTGCCATTGAGTCGATTTTGACTCATAGCTACTCTGTATAGGGCTTCCAAGGAGCAGCTGGTGGGCTTGAATTGCTGATCTTGTGGTTCGCTGCCCAGTGCCGTTCCTACATCACCACATCAGGAGTCAATGCTGGGTTAAGTGGAATATATTATTAAAACTAATTTTAATCAGTTCCTTTTTATTTTTATAATGAGGCTAATGGAAATTTTTTAATGACATATGTGGCTTGCATTATATTTCTACTGGATAGTGCTGTCTGAGAAAACTCATTGGACAATTCAGTGCTGAGCAGACTTTTGCACACCTTCTCAAACTTCTTCTCCATCCTCCGCATTCCCCACTGATGAGCACCTGGCATCTGATGGTGAAATTAAGGCTACCAGAAGAGCAGCATACACATTTTCCCACTAGCAGATATACTACCCCGGCATCTGTACCATGTGTGTTGAGTTTCTTCTTTTTTATTTTATTTTTTGATGAAAATATACATGGTAAATGATATACCATTTCAACAAATTGTACACGTACAATTCAGTGACCTTGTTTGCTGTCTTTAAGTTGTATAACCATGCTTGATATCCTTTTCCAATTATTCTAGCATCATTAACAAACTCACTGCTCCTCATCTAAATTTCAGAGGTGCCGTTGTCAGTTTTAACTTACATAGATGCAACTTTGTAAGAGTTCAATGCTCATGGCAGACATAATTAAGCTAAACTGTTGTTTGGTTCAAAGTAGACTCTCAGGGAAAGTTTTGGTTGGTAGTTTAAGGTTTAAAGATTTATCTAGCCTCAATGTCCGAGGTCTGAATTTCACTGAGAATTTGAAATTCTCTTTTATGTTTCCCCCTTTTGATTAGGATTCTTCCATAGAATTTTAGATCAAAAAATGAAACAATGGTGTCTGAGCACCATCCATTTCTTCGGGTCTCATGGTATGGGTGACATTTTCTTCTTCAATTAATGACTCTTCTGCTTTCTCTGCTACTCCATGTCAACAGAGACTAGTGTTGAAACTTGAATGGTTGCTTGCAAACTTTTAAGACCCCAGACTCTTAGTTACTTCTTGTTATAGGGTGGTCTGCCCAATATCTTGCTTGTCCACTCATTCACTGGACCCTATCCTCTGTCATTTTCTCTTGGACTTCCCCCATTTATCCATTACCTAACCTGTATTAATAGTTATTTACTTCTTAAATGGATCATTTCCATGAGTGTGATATTATTTTACCTCAGTCTTTACAGAACTTCCCAGTAGACTTTTCAAGGCTGTAATCTTTATGGAAGATTTTTCAGTTAGTAGCTGAGCTCTTAACCACTGTGCCACCAGGTCGTCTACTGTAGTCCTAACCACTGCCATCTTATGCCTGTAATTTTGCAGTATCTTCTCGTCCCTTATTACCTAGTCTTCTAACAGTAGTCACAGTAACCCTTTCAAAATGTAAGTCAGAGCATGTTTCTCCTCTGCTCTAAACCCAGCACTGATACTTTTTTTTTGATGAATGAATATGAACAAGTTATGTGGTTAGTCATTAAACTTGTCTTTTTAAAATTTTTTTATAAAAGATTTAAACCCTCCAAAAGTTTACCAAAATGTATGTCTTTTGGTACATATTCAAACTCAAAGAAAGAAGTAAAAATGACACTTTTAAAGAGTAATACTTGAGCAGTACAGTGAGGTTAGGTGTTTGTTGTGCTAAAAATGACAATACTGATCACTCAATAAGTGGTTCCTCATCGTGATGATTGTGTCACATGACTGAGCCAACCCAGGCCACTCTAAAAAGGACTCCCTTTCTTCTTAACTCTCCCTTGCAGTTCTTTTGTCTTTTTCCTAAACTCAAAGACTTTATAAATGATTATAGTATTGTTTTTTTTTTTTTTTTTAAATACTGTTTACAACTTTGCTATTGTGGGTTGTTTTATTCCACAGGTAATAAAGGCATTGGGCAAATCTGTTGCACAAGACCTTTTTAAAGTGTTGAAGAGCAAAGATGTCAGCTTGAAGACTAAGGTGCTCCTGGCCCAAGCCATGGTATTTTCAATAACCTCATATACATCTGAAAACTGGACAGTGAATAAGGAAGATCCTAGAAGAATTGATGCTTTTGAGTTATGGTGTTGGAGGAGAATATTGAAAGTGCCATGGGCTGCCAAAAGAACCAATAGATCTGTTTTAGAAGAAGTGCAGCCAGAGTGCTCCTTGGAGGTCAGGATGGCCAAACTTTGTCTCTCATACTTGGGACATATTGTCAGGAGGGACCAGTCATGGAGAAGGATATCATGTTTGGTAAGGTGGACGGTCAGAGAAAAAGAGGAATACCCCCCAGTGTTCTGGATTGGCAAAATGGCAGCATCGGTGGGCTCAAGTATGGCAACAATTGTGAGGTTGGCCCAGGACCAGGCAGTGTTTCATTCTGTTGTGCATAGGGTTGCTATGAGTCAGTACTGACTCAATGGCACCTAATAACAACAATATATGTTTTTTTGTATCTAGGACTGTTTGGGGGATTTGGACTTCTTAGAATTGTTGTTGTTAAGTGCCGTCAAGTCTTTTCTGACTCAGGGCAACCCTGTGTAGGGTTTCTGAGGAGCAACTGATGGATTTGAATTGCTGGTATTGTGGCTGGCCATCCAGTACCCATCCTACAGTGCCAGCAGAAAACAAAAGGTTATTAAAAAGACAATAAAGAAAGAAAAGACTAAAATGAATGTCACAATAGACTGAAACTTGCTCCTGAATGTGAAGAAGCTATAGTTACTGGAAGAAATGATGTAGTTCAGGGCTGAACATAAAAGTTCAAAGGATGACTGAAGAAGATAAAGTAAAGTATTACAATGAAATGTTTAAAGACCTGGAGTTAGACAACCAAAGGGGAGAACAAACTCAGCATTTCTCAAGCTGAAAGAAAAAATACAAGTCTCAAATTACAATATTAGAATATTCTATGGGTAAAATATTGATTGATGCAAGAAGCTCAAAAAAAAGATGAAAAGAACTGTTTGATGTCATTTCAGGAAGTAGTATATGAACAAGAACCAATGGAAAATTCAAGTTACAATGAAGACATTGTTGAAAAACAAGACTCCAGGAATTGGAAGAATACCAATCAAAAAGTTTCAACAAATGGATGCAACATTGAAGGTACTCACAAAGCCTAAGTCAAGAAATTTGGAAGACAGCTACCTGGCCAATTGTCTGAAAGAGATCCATATTCATGCCCATTTCAAAGAAAGATGATTTAGGGAGGTATGATTTAGGGACTATTAAATAGTGTCATTAATATCAGAGTCCTGGTGTGGCACTGTAGGGTAAACACTGAACTGCTAACCTCAAGGTCAGAGGTTCAAACCCACGAGCCATGTCTTGGAAACCTTATACAGGGTCACTATAAGTTAGAACCTACTTGATCGCAGTTAACAACAACAGCAACAACATCACTAATATCACATGCAGGTAGAGTTTTGCTACAGATAATTTAAAAATGGTTGCATTGTGAGTACATCTTCAGTTCCCAGTATTTCGACAGGAAACTGTCAGAAAGTCAAACTAGATTCAAAAGAGATGTGGAATGAGGGATATCATTGCTGGCGTCAGGTGGATCTTGCTGAAAGAGCGATGTTCACTTGCTTTATTGTAAGATGTTTACTTGCTTTATTGACTACGCAAAAGTATTAGACTATGTGGATTAAAACACATTTTGGGATAATGCTGCAAAGAATGAAATTCCAGAACATTTAATCGTGCTTATGTAGAACTTGAAATAGACCAAGAAGCATTGGTTGGAACAGAACAAGTACATACTGTGTGGTTTAAAATCAGGAAAGGTGTGTACCAGTATTGTATACTTTCACTGTACTTACTCAAGCTATATGCTGAACAAATAATCTAGAAAGCTATATGAAGAAGAATATGGCATCAGGATTGGAGGAAGACTCAATACCAACCTGTGATATGCAGATGACCCAACCTTGCTTGCTGAAAGCAAAGAGGAGTTGAGACACTTACTGATGCTTACAGCCTTCAGTATGAATTATACTTCAGTGTAAAGAAAACAAAAGTCCTCACAACTGGATCAATAAACAACATCATGATAAATGGAGAAAAGACTGAAGTTGTCAAGGATTTCATTTGACTTGAAACCACAATCAACACCCATCAAACAACAGTCAAGAAATCAATGTATTGAATTGGACAAATCTGCAAAAAAGTCCTCTTTAAAGTGGTAAAGGCAAAAATGTCACTTTGAGGACCCACACTTTAGTATTTTCAATTGCTTCATATACATGCAAAAGCTGAACAATTAATAAGGAAGACTAGAGAAGAATTGATGCTTTTAAATTATGGTTTTGGAGAAGAATATTAAATATACCATGGACTTCCAGAAGAATGACCAAGTCAGTGTAGGAAGATATACAGCAAAATTCTCCTTAAAAGCATCTCATGTACTTTGGCCATATCACAGGAACTTAACAACACTTTGTGAGGCTGGCTCAGGACCAGGCAGTATATCATATGAATCAGAACCACTTGATGGCGCCTAAACAACAACAGTGTCTTGAACACTGCATATCATTTATAGGCAAATGGATTGTGACTGTTTCTTCATAATGCTGAAAAAATGTGTCATCATCATCTAAATATTTTTGTTGAATGGATACCTCACTTTATCATTCCCCTGGATTCTTATATTTGGATGCTGCATAAGAGTGGATTGCTGGATGAAACATTTTTGCTTATAGAATAAAAACAGGGGTCATGCTGGGGACTTCAAAGTAGAGCTGAACAAGCAAATGACAAAATGGTACTTATACCTCTTACTTATCCTTCGATATTCTCCTAACTGCCTTCCCTACTTTGCTGGAAGCTCTGGTGGAGGTGGTTTTGTACGTGGAGTCGGTTCTGATTTATAGCTACCCTGTATAGGGCTTCTAAGACTGTAAATCTTTATGGGAGAATCTTTACTATACTACCAGAGATCTCTGCTGGAAGGAAGTTCTAAGGGCCCCCAAATGAGCCTGATCCTGCTAATGAGTGTAGCCTTTGGCCAAAAATCTCTTTGTGACATTTCAGGCCTGCCATTGGAGCTCTGGTAGCATAGTGGTTATGAATCGGGCTGCTAATCTCACGGTCAGCAGTTCGAAACTACCAGCTATTCTGTAGGAGAAAGATGAGGCTTTCTGCTCCCATAAAGATTTATAGCCTCAGAAACCCTGTAAAGAGTTGCTATGAATCGGAACCGACTCCATGGCACATAACAACAACAACAAAGGCAATTACAAATGCTTACTTGTAGGCCTCCTGGAGAAAGCTGCCTTTCCCAACCAACTGTGGCACATAGCCAACACATTGCTGTCTCTGTTGGGAGTTGCAGTTAAGGACTCAGGGTTCCCTCACCTCCATCCCCATCCCCACTCTTTCACCTATCTGCCTTCTAGCCCAGTCATCTCTATTCCAAGGTTTCTTTATCAGAAGACTTCAGGGGAGGCCCTCCTTAGGAACTTCTACAGAAGTCCCCTTATCAAGACACATTTCCTCACTCTGACACTGCAGAGAAAGAGAGATAGGTAGCTTCCATCGAGCCGCCTCCAATTCATGGTGATCTTACAGTTAACAGAAGGAAGCATTGCCCAGGTCAGCATTTTTGAGGCCATCATTGAGGCAGTCTGCCTCACCAAGGGTGTCCCTTCTCTCCTTGGCCTTCTATTTCAAACAGGATCCATCCTGATGATGTGTCCAAAGCAAACACATTAGATAATATTTTGTTGTGATCAATAAGGGTTTTTTTGTTTAATTAAAATATATTTTTTTAAAGAATTGTGGTTATTAAGTGCCGTTGAGTCGGTTCTGACTCATAACGACCCTGTATAGGGTTCCCTGAGGAGCTACTGGTGAACTTGAACTACCAACCTTGCCATTCAACTGACTTTGTAGCTCAGCACATTAACCCCACATTGCCATACCAGGACTCCTATTAAGAATATACACAGCAAAATATACACCCATTTAACAGCTGTTGAATTGTTTCTGACTCATAGAGACTCTGTGGATTTCCGAGGAATAGCTGGTGGATTTGAACCACCAACCTTACAATTAGCATACCAGTACTTCTCATACAACACCACATCAGGACTCCAATTTAATAGTGTCTACATGTAAATTCAGTGACATAGATTACCTTCATGAAGTCATACAGTTTTTAATAGCTAGTTTTTAGATGTAGATCACCAGGCATTTCTTCCTAGTCTGTTTTAGTCTGGCAGCTCTGCTGAAACCTGTTCACCAAAGGTGACCCTGATGGAATTTGAAATGCCTGTGGCATAGCTTCCAGCTCAGTACTTTTCTATAAAGAACCCTTCTCTAAAGTTCTTTCCTTGGTCCTGAGATCCATTAAACTGCAGTAGCCTTTTTCTCAGGTATCTCTCAACAGTGACCTGGGTCCCTACTTTTGCATTAATCCATCTGGACTTCACCCATGTGCCATGCATGGGGAAATATGGAGCCAGGGAGAGCCAACACCTCCAGTTTTAACCTCTTGCTTACGGCAATTAACAATTTGACTATTAAAATCAACGTGAAGGCAATGGATTTGTCTTTGTGTTTCAATTGCTGCTGAGACACCTGGAAGCTCAGCTCATCTCTCTCAGCTCAGCTCTTTGACATCTACAATCTTCTGACCCCATGCCTACACCCCTTCTGAAATTCCATTCAGATTCTTCACCTTATTTGTTCTGGTCCATATCTAGCTGACCCACTTTCTCTCCTAAGTGTGTTCATTTCCTTGGTGTAAATGAAGGCCTTTAGAGGATAGGAAACCATTCAGAACTTGCTTTGGGCAGGACACAGGACTGCAAGAAGCAAGTCTTTCTTTCTTAAAATTTCATTCAACAGTTGGCTCCGTTTTCCATTACTTTTCATGTTCTGGTGCCAGGTCCTACCTAGTAAATCTATCTTAGAGGAGTATACATTTTGTGGATTTGTGAGTTTTAAGGCAGATTCATTTAAAAAACTTAAATTAAAAAGTGTTCTGTGTAATCTGGGTATCCTCTTCAGGGATCACTGTGCCCTATTCTATAGCCAAAACCTTTCCCCAGTCCTGGGTTTACTTAGCTCTATGTCAGAAGGACAGGACTGAGCTGTAGTAGCCTTGCGTGCTACCTTTGCCTGATGTGACTTGTTTACTGCTAGGCTCAATCAAAAAGATATTTAAAGTTAAGCAACAGTTTTACATATTTCTCTTCTTGGAGATGAACATGCATTGCTTCATGCTTATGGTTTAAAGTGAGGAAACATTGTAAAGGTTAGCAGAAATCTTTCCTTGTGCAGAAGTAACACTAATTTGTTCCCCTTGCCTTGATGAGGACTTTAATGATAATCATGGCCTTAAAAAGCATTACGAAATGTCTGTCGAGTGTTAAGGGCACCTAGTGGAAAAACAAATTCACAGTGATTCCAGAAACAAATTGCAGAAAACAGTGTTGGCTTAAGTTGATTCAAAGAGGCAAGCAGAAGTTCTGCAAACTTCCTGCCCCTTGGTGCATGTGGATTATTTTAAGAGTGCAGAAGTAGTGTGTGTATGTGCACATGGCAGAAGGAGGGAGAAGAAAGAAAGGGTAACTGAGTCAGGTACTCCTATCCCAAACAAGAAGAAAGTAGTGGGCTAATTTGTCCTTGGAAATATCTACAGACTTACCTTAAAGAGTTCATCAAATGAGTTAATTGATATGCTGATTTGGTTCAGTGAAAAATATAATGCTTCTTACCTATGAAGTTTTTCACACCATTTTTGTGATAAGTGGGAAATGGTAATGTCAGAATGTAACTATTGTTATACTCACCGCATTCAGGTATCTTGGATCCTTTATCTTCTCATTTTCTTCATTCTTTTTGCAGCCTCCTTCTGTGTTGTTGATTATATTTCATTTAATTTGTGGGCAGAGGCATCTGTAAGACTATTAGTTTGGTTTTTGTGTCCAAACTTTCTTTAACATATAAAGTTAACGATGTTGGTTTCTGATTCTTTGCCCTCAAAGTTTCATAGATTCACTTGCCTCTCATAACAGTCAGTCTTAGAAAACAATGATTTATCAGACACCCATTTTCTGTCAGAATAGGACTATAGTTCTGTGCATATACACAGGGAGTGTTGGTTCTACTCATGTTGGGGAAAATTAACAAAGCTCGTCAATCCCTTTTCCTGCCTTGTGACAGTTTTCATTGAAGACAAAAATGAAGACACTGGAGACAACCTGGTTGATGTAATTACCCTAACAATTTTACTTCATTATGTTTTAATGATTGCTGATATCTAGGCTAGCCTACATTATGAAATTCTACATTTTTTTGACAGCCACTTCAGTTTTTGACATTTTTGTAAACAAATGTGGATTGCTTTTCAATCAGTAGTATCATAAACTCTAAAATAAATAGGCCGGAATTGCTGCTGTGAAGCTGTGCTGAATGTTTTCCCTCTTGTTCTCAGGACCTTGCTTCTTCTGAGGAAATCTGACAAATTCAGATCACAAAATGTTCACAGATCCAAGAGCAACCTAAGTGGGCCCCTGGAACAGTCTACTTCAAATGTACCCAGAGCATCTATAAATACATCTTTCCACCTTACTTGGGCCTAGCTCTAATGCAAATCTCTGTCTATTCTAGATACAAAGTACATTGCTTCTGGGTGTTTTAATGATTGAGTCTGTTCAGTAGCTGATCCAGTCAGTATGGAACAAGAATTCACAACATATCTAATTAATTCCATCAGGATGCTATGTTTGTGTGTGTGAGAGAGAACGTGAGTGATATCCTGTATTAATAAATGTTGTTGTTGTTGTTAAGTGCCGTCAAGTCAGTTCCGACCCATAGCGACCCTGTACAGGGTTTCCGAGGGTGTAAATCTTTACGGGAGTAGAAAGCCTCATCTTTCTCCCGCGGAGCAGCTGGTAGTTTCAAACTGCTAACCTTAAGGTTCGCAGCCTGATTCGTAACCACTACGCTACCAGAGCTCCTTGTATTAATAAATACACAGTTGTAAATACATATTTATTTAGCACTGTGGGTTAATGCGCTGAACTACAAAGTTGGTTTGATCTGCAAGCTCAGCAGTTAAAGCTCACCAGCTATTCATCAGAAACCCTATATAGGGTCACTATGGGTCAGAATTGACTTGATGGCCCTTAATAACAACAACTTGTATGTGTGCAGTTCTAGGATTTCCAAGTATTTCCTCTCACTTTCCATGACCCGTTTTGATAGTCTGGAATACAGACTGAAAAGATCATTGAGTAGAGAGATTTCTCTATTTAAGAAAAGGTTCCCATAGAACTGGGGAATTCCAGGATGACTTGCAGTTCTGAGCAGTGGAAGCATGCCTCACATGTTCCCAAATGGCCTTCTGCGCACTGACGAATTATGATTACATCATCATTTCCAAGGTTTTAGAAATGGTTCTTTACAAATAAAATAGTTCCTGGGAAAGGAAGGCAGCCTTTAGCAAATCAGTATCACTGCTAAAGAACAGTTTGCCAATTATAGTATCATATTTCTCCAAAGGACTCTTTATCAAAAATCTACTTATTTCTAACCTTTTATTTAAAAATAATTATAGATTCACAGGTTATAGATCATATTTTCATGGGAAGATGCAAAATACAGCACAGGGAGTCCTGTGGCTCTTCATTCAATTTCCCCAATGGTGGCTTCTTGTATATGGGTGTGGTACTTGGCAACAGCAACTCCAGGAAATATACTGACTATTAGCACCATACTGTGAATTAGATGATAGACCTTATGTAGTTTTCATGTGTTTTTAACATGTACTCATTGTGTGCATGTGTTTATGTGTGTATATGTGTGTGGGTTGTTGTTGTTGCTAAGTGCTGTTGAGTCGGTTTCAACTCATATTGACCCTGTATAGTGTTTCCAAGGAGCTGCTGGTAGGTTTGAATTGCTGACTTGTGGTTTGAAGTCCAGTGCCAATCTTATAGCACCATACCAGGACTCCATGTATGTAGGTAGTTCTATGTAATTTGATTCCATGTATAGATTTGTGGACACACCACCACAATCAACACCCAGAAATGTACCATCTCTCCACGGAACTCCCTTCTGCTCTCCCTTTATAATTAACTCCACCCCACACTGCTGGTAGCCACTAATCAAGATATTCTCCATCTCTATAGTTGCATCATTTTAAGAATGTTATATAAATGGACTCATGTGTATGTGTGTGTGTGTAGTATGTATCCTTTTTCACTAAGCACAATGCTCTTGATATTCATCCAAGAAGTTTGTTAATCACTAGTCACATTACATGCATATTTATGTTTTGAAATCTGTTTTAGTCACATCACAATTCTAAAATTTGATTTAGGGGCCTCATCAAAATAGATACAGTAATGCAAGACATGTTGTTGCTGTTGTTAAGTGCTATCCAGTTGTTTCCAACCCATAGCAACCCATTGAGGGTTTCTGAAGTGTGGCTGATGAGCTTGAACCACTGATCTGCGATTCAAAGTGACCTTGCAGTCCAGGGCATTAACCCACAGGTGTTATACATAAGGTTGCCAGGAGCCAGATGACAACTAACAACAGCAACAACAATCACAAGATAAAAATAGGAAAGTAAGAAAATCAGAATTATGTATAAAAAGACTAAATGTTAAGGCAGGAATAAGGTGCACACACAAAATGCTTGTAATAAGGAGGAGCAATGGTAGCGTGATGGTTACGAATCGGGCTGCAAACCGCAAAGTCAACAGTTTGAAACTACCAGCTGTTCCGTGGGAGAAAGATGAGGCTTTCTGCTCCCGTACAGATTTATAGCCTCGGAAACCCTGTACAGGGTCGCTATGAGTCGGAACGGACTCCACGGCACATAACCAAGTTGCTAAAAAATTTGACTTTCAGCTTCCTGAAAAAGAAGAAAATGGCCAGTTTGCAGTTCACAGGGTCCGAAGACACGTAAACAAGGTGTTCAGGCCTGAGAGAAGATTCTCAGGAGACCAGATAACACTTAATTCAGAACTAAACCAAGCGTCTCAGTGAAAAGATGAACGGCAGGGGCACATGGAGTGCCCTTTTAGAATTATTTAGCAAAATATTAGTGCAAGTCCATGTCTGAACACCCAGCTTCCTCACTCTGCTGCCTTAGGAAAATAAGGATCTTGATGTTTTATTTTCAGAGAAAATAATCATGTGATTGGATAAGAACTAATAGATGGACGGAAGGACAGAGGCATGGGCGTGAAAAGCTATTGTGCTTTCTTTCAAAGCCTAGTGAGTTTCTTCCCTCATCTGGAAGTGCAGAATGGAGTCCTAAATGGCAGTCTGGGGGCCCAGCTGGACCATGGAGGTGTTTTTTGAGACACAGAGAGTGAGATTTGGTAGTCCACATTTAAACATGATGAGATATCACTCACATGTTGTTGTTGTGAAGTGCCGTTGAGTCGGTTCCGACCCATAGCGACCCTTTATAGAGTTTCTGAGGAGCATCTGGTAAGCTCGAAGTGCTGACTTTGCAGTTCAAACAGCTTTGCAGTCTAGTGCATTAAGCCACAGTGCCACACCAGGACTCAATCACTCACTAAGAGTCTGGAATTCCAGGTTCTCTTGAAGTTTTTCATTACCCCTGCATTCCAATCCATTTCTCACCTCTTTTAGTGGAGCTCTGAGTCTCCTGGAACTTAGTGGTAGCTGCCACTTTGAAGAAATGCTTCCTATCAATTTCCACCATTGTCAAAACCTAGTCAGGTTCTCACATTTATGTGCCCCGAGTTTGCAACCCCTGGTCTAGACGGTCTTGAGGTTCACCTTGGGTTTCTGGAGCCACATTGTGGGCATCATATACTGTGGGCCCTTGATTGGGTTGACAGATTGTGGTACTATCAGCTTTAATATTACCATTAAATGTTCTTATGGACAACAGGGCTGAGACTCTCCTAGAAATGCAATAGATCACTTTTTTGCTTTTAAGTATCATCGAGTCGGTTCTGACTCATGGTGACCCTGTATAGGGTTTCAGAGAAGCAGCTGTTGAGTTTGAACCTCCTTCCTTGTGGTTCACAGTTCAATGCTTATCCTCCAGCACCACACCAGCAAACCAGTCATCTGTTACTTCAATGTTTCTAGTATAACAAGCAGACTCAATCTTCCCTTTTATTAGTAAAAACTGTTTCCCATATATTCACTTGTTTATCATGTGCCCATCACTATGTATTTATTATCAACATCTAACTTAACTAGAACAAACCTATGAAGAGTATCAGTATTCCCATTTTTTAGATAAGGAAACTAAGGCTCAGAGAAGTGAAAAAAATTTTTCCCACATTCACACAGAAAGTAGTGTTAACACCAAAGCTCCAATGTTTGTGTTCTTCTGCTGTGCTACATGTTTGCCATTTTGTATCTGTGGTAGTTTTTCTCCCCTCTTGGTAAGAGGGATGGGAGAAGCTTCTTTTGGCTCCTTGAACTTGAAAATTAGTGATTTGAAGTAGAACGTGCACACAGTCAGGAGTTAGGAAACCTAAGTTCTAGTTCTGGTGCTAGAGCTACCTATATGGCATGGCTGCAAATATTCTCTTAACCTCTGCTTTTCAAATTTCTTATCTGCACAAGGAAATAGTAACCCCCTTGGTCTAGATCCTACAAAGCCCTAGTATTGACCAACTGAGTTATGAGATAGGAAAGCACTTTGAAAAGTTGTAGGGTTTTTTGTTTTTGATATCATGTATTATGTTTTTTGTAGAAATGCCCCTCAAATAAATTAAAACTCAGTTCAGTCTCAGGAACTATCTTTGATCTGGGTTGAGTAGTGCTCCCAGATTCCATAGACTGGAATCTCCTAAACTGAGAATGAATTTGGTTGTGGAGGAGAGGGAGCTAAGGGCTCAGGGAGGCAACTTCTATTTGTTTCATTTTTCTTCTTTTTAAATTCATTCTGTAAAACCCACTGGCAGTTTTATGTCTAGATAACTCTGCTAAATTGATTAGTTCTGGGTGACAAAAATGGCGACCATCAAAATCTCTACTGAAATCACTGAAATGAAAGCATTCTCTTAGTATGGGCTGAACAAATGAACATGTGAACTCCTCTTGCCCAAACCTGGGTTACAAATGTGTTGTTGTTGTTGTCAGGTGCCATTGAGTCGGAACTGACTCATAGCGACCCCATGCACAGCAGAATGAAACAATGTCCGATCCTAGGCCAACCTCACTACCGCCGCCACACTTGATGCCATCAATGATGCCACCTGGCTGATCCATCTCGTTGGGGGTCTTCCTCTTTTTCTCTGACCCTCCATCTTACCGAGCATGACATCCTTCTCCAGTGACTGTTCCCTCCTGACAATATGTCCAAAGTATGAGAGATGGAGCTTAGCCATCCTGGCCTCCAAGGAGCACTCTGGTTGCACTTCTTCCAAAACAGATCTACTGGTTCTCTTGGTAGTCCATGGCACTTTTAGTATTCTCCTCCAACACCACAACTCAAAGGCATCAATTCTTCTATGATCTTCCTTATTCACTGTCCAGCTTTCGTATCCATATGAGGTTATTGAAAATACCATGGCTTGGGTCAGGTGCACCTTAGTCCTCAAGCTGACATCTCTGTTCTTCAATACTATAAAAAGTTCCTATGCAGCAGATTTGCCCAATGCAATACGTCGTCTGATCTCTTGACTACTGCTTCCATGAGTGTTGATAGTTGATCCAAGAAGAATGAAGTCCTTGACAACTTCAATCTTTTCTCCATTGATAAGAATGTTGTTTATTGGTCCAGTGGTGAGGATTTTTGTTTTCCTTACATTGAGATATAACCCATACCAAAGGCTGTGCTCTTTGATCTTCAGCAGTAAATGTTTCAAGTCCTCTTCACTTTCAGCAAGCAAGGTTGTATCATCTGCATATCGCAGGTTGTTAATGAGTCTTCCTCCAATCCTGATGCCACGTTTTTCTTCATAGAACCCAGCTTCTCGTATTATTTGCTCAGCATACAGGTTGAATAAGTATGGTGAAAGAACACAACCTTGTTGCATACCCTTCCCAATTTTAAAACATTCAGTGTTCCCATATTCTGTTCGAACAACTGCTTGTTGGTCCAGGTCCAGGTTTCTCAGAAGTACAATTAAGTGTTCTGGAATAGTCATACTTCTCAATGTTGTCCATAGCTTGTCATGATCCACACAATCGAATGCCTTTGCATAGTCAATAAAGCATAGGTAAATATCTTTCTGATATTCTCTGCTTTCAGCCAAGATCCACCAGACATCAGCATATTTCCAAGTGTGTCCTTTTCAGTGATTTCCCACATCTTTGCTTCACAAGAGACCCCTTAAACTGTTGCAGTGGCAACAGCAATCTCACTCAAATTGACTCAGAGTCAGCGTCCTGTAACTAGACTATAAAATATTGCCCATTGGAGTTCCTACCCGGTGTGGCTGGTAATACTTTGCTAATTTAAAACATTTCCATGTTGGAATTTTGTTTAAAAATATTCCATGTTGGAATATTGCTTAAAATGCAGTTTTTGTGTTTCATTTTTGCTTGAATTTCACCTTTTTAAAACAGATTTTAAAAATAGAGGATTTTAGACTTTATATTTCCTGTTATTTATTCATGTTAAATATGCTAATAAATTATTTAATATCTATACGTTGTTGTTGTCAAGTACTGTCAAATCAGTTCTGACCCGTAGAGTTTCCAAGGAGCAGCTGGTGAGCTTGAACCACCGACCCTGCAGTTCAAATGGCTTTGCAGTCTGGTACATTAACACACAATGCCACACTAGGACTCCTTAATATCTTAATATGCATATAGATTAACATCTACATGCATAGATGTAAATATTTAAATTAAAATATAATACTTATAATATTGAAATAGATGGCAATAATGCCTATATGGAAAGAAACATCCTAGAAATTCTACTTTAATCAGAGAGAAATTTGGTATACAATGTGCCAGACTGCAAAGCTGTTTGAACTGCTAGGTTGGTGGTTCAAGCTCACCAGCTGCTCCTCAAAAACCCTACACAGGATCGCTATGGGTTGGGATCAACTTGACGGCACCTAACAACAACAACAGCATATGAAATAAATGTTTTCGTTGTTAAGTCTGTTCCGACTTACAACTATCCTGCATAGAGTTTCCGAGGAGTGGTTGGTGAGTTTGAACCGCCAACCTTGCGGTTCAAACTGACCTTGCAATCCAGTGCTTATCCTGCAATATCACACCAGGACTCCTTATGAAATAAATATATCATGGAAAATAAATAAAACTTATGCAAAATGATATATTTTGTCTCCAAAGATGGCACATAAGTTAACATACATGCAAAACAAAACAAACCACTTGCCGTCTCATTTCTACTCAAGCTAACCCAATGTGTGTCAGCTCCACGGCATTCTCAGTGGCAGTGATTTTCAGAAATAGATTGCTTTTCTTATGCAGCACCTCTGGGTGGATTGAAACCACAACCTTTATGTTAGTAGCCAAGAACTTAACCATTTATGCTACCCAGCAACTTCAAACAGGTTCTCCAGACATGTTTATTTTGTCACACAATTCTGGAGTCATTTGCTTAATGTTCAAACCAAAGACTTCTATCATTTGCTTTCAAGTATTTATGCATTATATATAACCAGTTACAAAGAACTTACAGAGGCTTTGTAATTATTCAAGGGAACATATTTAGACTGTTAGTCTTCTTCCAAAAGCTTACAGCAAACTCTGATTAAAGTGTACATTTCACAGGTGACAAATCAAACTAAAGCAGGGTTTTTGTGCCCACTCTCCCTACTCCCCTTTTGCTACATTCTGTGAAGATTTTCTTCTATTGCTTTCAATATCTACCTATTCATTTACCTATGAACTACATTTACACACAAAAAGTAAAACTATTCACACATATCAACAAACTGCACCCTAAATCCCAACTTTGATGCAAAGGTGCTTGTTTTTACCTGGAGGATATGAACAGCTAACCTTTTAGTTAAAGTACTTGGATGCTAACTGAAAATTCAGCATTTGAACCCACCAGTCACTCCAGGTGAAAGCTGTGGCAGTCCATAAAGATGTTGTTTGTTGTTAAGGACCCTTGAGTCAGTTTCAACTCATAGCAACCCAAGGAGTGACTGGTGGGTTTGAACCTCTAACCTTGTGATTAGCAGTCCAATGCTTATCCTACAGCACCACACCTGAAGATATACAGTTTTGGAAACCCTATGGGGGCAGTTCTACTACATCTTCTGAGTCAGAATCAGAAAATTGGCAGCAGTTTTGTTTTTCACATGCCTCCCTGCCTACATCCTGAGGTTGTTGCACCAGATACAATTAAGAAGGAGCTGCATGAAGCCTTTTACATGCTTAATTTTGAGAAAATTGTTTATCGTGTCATGGTCTTGCTTGCCCTTTACCCTTCTTTGGAAATGCTCACTGCACATACACATTTATAGCCAAGGAAAAACACTGATATTCACCAACTTTTTTCTTTTTACAAAGTTTTTTTTTATGTTTTTTTTTTTTTTTTTTAATGAAGCTACAGAAGAGGCCTTGTGAGGTGCTGTGGGTTAATACATCAGACTGCAAAGCCTTTTGAACTGCAAGGTTGGCAGTTGAAGCCCACCAGCTGCTCCTCGGAAACTCTATACAGGGCTGCTATGGGTCGAAACCGACTTAACGGCAGTTAACAACAACAACAACAGAATTTAGGTGATTTGCCTCAGATTAGAGAGACAGGTCCAGTTTTCCTGACTTCTGATCTAGTCATTCTTCTGTTATACCCTAAAACCGAGACACTGTATGTTTTGGGGTAGTCTTTCCCTGGAACCCAGTTAACAGGCGGGCTGCTGAGCCCACCTGGGGGTGCCTAGGAAGAAAGGTCTCACTTGTTTCTGAAAAAATCAGCCAGTTCTGTCGGGGAGCCGCCTTGACATAGGGGTTTGGTTCACGAGGAGGAGATACCTGACGGCGATTGCAATATATCAAGAATACACAGAAGGAGACAAAGAGAGAGACAATGAGGCACCTCAAAGCCAGGGCGGATACATCACTGGTAGGCAGGCTTGGGACTAAAGGCATCATGGCCTCTGCAGGCAGCAACTCACTGCCCTGCAATCTTTACTGCATGCCCTCCAGCCCGTAATGACTGCAATCTTTACTGCATGCCCTCCAACCTGTAATGCACTGCAATCTTTACTGTATGCTTTCCAACCAGTAATGCACCGCAATCTTTACTCCATGCCTTCCAACCAGTAATGCACATCTGGGGAGGCCCGGGCCTCTGTTTTATTTAGGGGAGGAGCTTCACACCAAGCTGGGAGGGACTTAGGCAAGGTATAGCTAACATCAGTACTTTTCCAGACATTCAGGTAACTTTACATCATACTTCGCTAGTTCGAATCCCAGGCCAGCAACTTGGATTCTCAGACCCAATTAACATATCTATAGCCCCTGAGCTCAGTTGGGGGAAGGTGAGAGAAATGACAAAAGCTTGGGCAGAGTCCCACTGTTTCGGCTTCCTGAGCCAGGTTTTCAGGAGGACTCGAGACACTCAGGTGAATGGGATGCACCTGGAAAACGATTAGGGTGGATGGGTTCTTTGTCTATAGAACAAAGAACTGAGAAGTAGCTAAGATATTTTTAGTTAATCCTTTTGGAGAAAGGCTTGACCTTGCAACCTTTAGTCTTAGCTTTAGGAAAATATCACATTTATCTGTGGATTACTGAGAGCTCCGTGTATTAAATTAATACATGTAATAATATTAAGATGAAAAACAATTTGCCATTAACTGCAAGTGGCCTCATTTGTTACACTCGGGCCTATAGGGCCTCGAACCTCTAACCAGTCTTACACGGTCCGCAACATATTCCCCCTTGTTTATTATTTTGTTTAAAGGACACTGCCTGTTAGGTGGTCCGTGCAAATTTCTCAAGTGTTACCTGTCTTTGAACTCATTGCAGCATGGCAATGGCTCTGTCTTAGGTTGCTGAGTTTCCACGTGATCCTTGCCCATTTGTGACTAACACGTCCATTCATAAACACTTGCCATCTGCAGGAGGCATGGGGGAAGGAGACCAGCAGGGAAATATCCCACGCAAGACGTTGCCAGACCACTCACTTGCTCTCAGGTTAACGAGCAGGATCATTATGCTGAGGTTCAATTAAGTTCACAGGGGAACTCAATCTCTAGCCGGGGCAGCAAATTAGTAGCCAATCAGTACTCAATTCGAGCATTATTACATATATCAGAAATTTGAGCATGTAGCTGTTGAATATCCACAGACAAATGAAAACTATTCTACAACTCTTAAAATGCTATTGAACTAAGGTCTAAACATGTCCAGATAACACAAATCTATTTATACAATGAATATCATTAAACTGAAAGTCTAAACTGGACATTTTGAAAGCTTATAACGTAAAAACAATATTCCTTCTTCTAAAGCATTTATCTTATTTTGTAAACCTTGAACTATTTACTCTTGGATGGTAAGAGCAAGACTAATCTTCCTAAACAGTTGAGTTACATGGTTACACAAGGGAAGCGGTGGAGAGGGCAATAGAAGTAACATATCTTAACAATGCAATGATTCCTAGTATGATGGCAACAACAAAACACGTGGCATGTTAAAAGACCAGGCCAGCACAATGCATGGCCTCACTTCTGATGAACAATTACAACAATTGGTAACATCTGTTAATTCCCCATTTCCCACACCCAACAAACAACGCAGCAAAAGTCTCTGGAGTTTAAACAGTCTTCTAAGGGTTAAACAGTCCTCAAAGTGTTTTAAACAGTGTTTAAAATGTTTTTCCGCTCTAGAAGTGGCTTGCTGGAACTTGGTGCTCTTGTCAGAGGGGCTTCTGTTGAGATGCAACTGAAGTCTTCTTTCAGATGGGTCCTCAGTGACTGCTGGCTGTACCTTGCCTAAGTCCCTCCCAGCTTAGTGTGAAACTCCTCCCCTAAATAAAAGGAAGGCGCAGAACGAATCCAGGTGCATTATGACTGGCAAGGCGTGCGTTTCAGCATGCAGGGTTCACAGTCCAGCCTTGAAACCATACTGCCTGTTTAGCTAA
>NW_006408781.1:1091020-1093183 GCF_000296735.1 Chrysochloris asiatica
CCAGGCTCCTTGAGTTCAGATACTGAGAAAGGGAGTCCTGAAAATGAGCTTACTTTAGCGGAGGAAGCTGCTCGATATAATGATTTAAATGGGTCTTTTGCTTATTGGTATATTGTAAAACAAGCTTGTTCTCATGTTGAAATTACTGAGTTCCCTGGCCTTGCTAGCACAGCTGGTTCTGAGAGTGATTTTCTGGCCTGTGATGAGTCTTTGCTAAATTCAGCTGAGGTGCGAAAAGAGTCAAATTTTTCTGGTTTAGGCTTTGCTAAAATCAATTCTGAGGACAAACTCACTCTAGAAGGAGAGGCTGCCCGATATAAGGGCCCAGGTTGGTTTTACCATCGCCGTTGCCCTCGGCTTAAAGCGGCAAAGAGTAAAAATATCTAAGCTGTGGTGCTTTTACTTCTAAGTGGCTTTGAAAGGAGCCGAGGCTTTTGCTTTTGGCAAAAAGCGGCGGCAGCAGAGTCAGGCGTGGCAAGCAGTGGGCTCCATGGCAAACAAGGCTGGGCCCTGCTCAGAGCGAAAACACCTTTCCTCTGGGAAGGCAGCTAGGAAAAAAGCCGAGAGTTTGCCTCCTACGACTAGCGAGGCTGGCTCACGTGGAGTTAGGCTGAGGTCAGATGGATCTTGTGAGATCTTGTGGCTCATCTCTTTCAGGCAGTCAAAAGAGTTATTATTAATGAAAAGGCAGCAAGTGGTGTGGCTAAACAATTGACTTTTAAAATTAGCAAAGATTCTGTGAATTCAGATGCCTGGGCAAAGGCAGAGAATTATAAACCAAAACTTGAGACAGTTTCAATAAAAGTTTTTTCCCCAGCTCTGGCACAAAGCATGGCGAGTGCAGTCATGTTACGGCCGACTGCAGAAACATTAGCACCGGATTGATTGATATTAACCTTGCTTTTAATCACTTGCAACAAATCTCCTCTCATCTGTTTCCCGATTCTAGTATTTTAAATATATTATTAATCAAAAAGAGCAAAAGTTTTAGCCTATTTTTCAGAACAAAGACCCTTCCACATAGATTCCAGCCTGACTGAATTGACCCTGCGGCGAGAGGAGCCTCGTGGAAGCCAGCATTCACCAAGGACCCATCTGAAAGAGCTACTTCACTTGCATCTCTACTGAAGCCCCTCCGACAAGAGCACCAAGTTCCAGCAAGCCACTTCTAGAGCAAAAAAAAACATTTTAAAGACAGTTTAAAACGCTTTGAGGACTGTTTAACCCTTGGAAGACTGTTTAAACTCTAGAGACTTTATGCCGTTTGCTTGTTGGGTGTGGGAAATGGGGAATTAACAGATGTTACCAATTGTTGTAATTGTTCATTATTCATCATATGTTTTATTACCTGTTAATATTTCAGAAGTGAGGCCATGCATTGTGCTGGCCTGGTCTTTTAATGTGCCACGTGTTTTGTTGTTGCCATCATACTAGGAATCATTGCATTGTTAAGATATGTTACTTCTATTGCCCTCTCCACCACTTGCCTTGTGTAACCATGTAACTCAACTTTCTAGGAAGATTAGTCTTGTTCTTACCATCCAAGAGTAAATAGTTCAAAGTTTACAAAATAGGATAAATGCTTTAGAGGAAGGAATATCGTTTTTAAGATATAAGCTTTCAAAATGTCCAGTTTAGACTTTCAGTTTAATGATAATCATTGTATAAGTAGATTTGTGTTATCTGAACATGTTTAGACCTTAGTTCAATAGCATTTTAGAAGGTTGTGAAATAGTGTTCGTCTGTGGATATTCAACAGCTACATGCTCAAATTTCTGATATATGTAATTCTCGAATTGAGTACTGATTGGCTACTAATTTGCTGCCCCGGCTAGAGATCGAGTTCCCCTATGAACTTAATTGAACCTCAGCATAATGATCCTGCTCGTTAACCTGAGAGCAAGTGAGTGGTCTGGCAACGTCTTGCGTGGCAGATCTCCCTGCTGGTCTCCTTCCCCCATGCCTCCTGCAGATGGCAAGTGTTTATGAATGGACGTGTTAGTCACAAATGGGCAAGGATCACGTGGAAACTCAGCAACCTAAGACAGAGCCATTGCCATGCTGCAATGAGTTCAAAGACAGGTAACACTTGAGAAATTTGCACGGACCACCTAACAGGCAGTGTCCTTTAAACAAAATAATAAACAAGGGGGAATATGTTGC
>NW_006408781.1:1093883-1101740 GCF_000296735.1 Chrysochloris asiatica
TGCCTGTAGTCCCAAGCCTGCCCACCAGTGATGTATCCACCCTGGCTTTGGGGTGCCTCATTGTCTCCCTTCTTCTGTTTGTCTGTGTATTCTTTCACTATCCCTATCGCCGCTGTATCTCCCCTCCTCGTGAACCAAACACTCGTGAACAACACAACTATTTCGAGGTCAGACCCCGACAAAATATTAAGATGAAAGACAATTTGCTATTAACTGCCAGTGGCCTCATTTGTTACACTGGGCCCTATAGGGCCTGGAACCTCTGACTAGTCTTACACGGTCCGCAACACAGTTCTACTTTGACACAGATGGGATTTCTGTGAGTCAGAATTAAATCTGCACCAACTGGTTTTAGTCCTTCTCTCTGTACGTAATTCAGTATTCCTAGCTCATGTGACTGGGGATGGATGAGCTCGGATGGTGGGAAAGGAATATTAATACTGGGAGGGGCTAGTTCTGTCCTTGAGCCAAACCACAAACATCCCTGAAAGTAACTTCTGTCAGAAGAGCAGATCATCAAAACAATTTTTGGGACAGAAGATTCCAGCCAATATAACCATTTCTGTTCAACACTATGTATAGGGGAAAGTCCAATGGAGCCAGGGGTGGTTTGTGGAGTTCTGAGAACTCGTTTTGAAAAGTCTGACATGTATGGGGTGAGTATGAGCTGGAATGAATGTGATGGTATTGGGTTTGAATTATCTAGATACCGGTTTCTCTCAGTGTCCTTCCTGTTCACCTTTCTGGTTGCTTTCTTTGGTCACTTAATTTTCAATTTCTGCCTTAAACTCCCCTAACCTCCACTCCTTCTCCTTGGGATGCTCCTACCCACTAGCACATTGGCTCTGTGTGATAAGCACTGGACTGTGAATCACAAGGTTGGCAGTTCAAACCCAGCCGTTCCTCAGGAGAAAGATGAGGCTTTCTGCTCCCACAAAATTTACAACTTTGGAAACTCTATACAGAGTTGTTTTGAATTGAAACTGATTCACCGACATTTAACAATGTAAAGGACCCAAACTAAAGAGTTTGCCTATTAAAGCAACAAGAGGCAGCTTGTTAAACAAAAGAAGGCTTTTTCCCAGTCAGGGGCTTCCAACTACCTACATACCCGCTCATTCCCTACTCCCCACCTTCCTGCATGAAACCACCAGATCATATATGTACTTTCAAGGAACTTTGGCCATATTGTCAGGAGGGACCAGTCACTGGAGAAGGATATCATATTTGGAAAGGTGGAGGGTCAAAGAAATAGAGTAAGACCCCCAGCAAGATGGATTGGTAATATGGTAGCATCAATGGGCTCAAATGTGGCAACAGTTGTGAGATTGGCGCAGGACCGGACAGTATTTTGTTCTGTTGTGTATAGTGTCACTATGAGTCAGTACCAACTCGATGGCACCTAACAACAACAACAAGAAGTTATCCTGAACATTCTCAGTCCGTTGTACAATAACATTATTTTTTTAAAAAATGAATTTCTGGGGTTAATGTCGTTAAAAACAAAATATCATTATGCTCTTTGAAATTCCACTGGGCTTTAAAGATTTGTGGCTCTTGGAGATGTTTAATACATCTTTTGCCAAGTATATTTTAAACTAAAAAATCCATAGCAGTTGGTCCCTCCAAGACCCCTCTAAAGCACTAAAGATTACTTAGATATAGGTAGTGATGGATGACTACCTGAGAGACACGAGTGCTCTTCTTCCCACAGTCCTTCACACAAGAAGTTCCCTGTGGCCTTTTCCCTAAAGCAGTGATCCAGATACCAGCCACGGCCATTTGCTGACAGTCTTCCACAGTCCATAGTAAAATCAGAAGGACTGGCCAGATGAAATGACTTGTCCCAAACAGCTGTCCCAAGGTACTGTGTCAAACTCTGTCCTTCAGTTTGAGATTTTTATATTTGCTTTTCTTATCTTTTTCTTTTGCTATTAAAATGTTCATTCTTTTAGAAAGTATGGACAATAAAAACTTTGGTTTAATTTGTTGTTGTTTAAGTGCTGTTGAGTCAGTTCTGACTCATAGGGATGCTGTACAGGGTTTCTGAGAAGTGGCTGGTGGGTTTGAAGCGCCTACCTTGTGGTTAGCAGTCAAGTGCTTATCCTATAGAACCACACCAGGACTGGTTTTGTTTGTTGTTGTGGTTAAGTGCCATCGAGTTGATTCTGACCCATAGCAACCCTGTGTAGGATTTCCAAGGAGCAGCTGGTGAGCTTGAACCAACAACCTTGCAGTTCAAACGACTTTGCAGTCTGATGCATTAGCCCACAGTGCCACACCAGGACTTATTTTTTACTTATAAAATTAAAAGATGGGAACTCTGTATTGGTTTAAGAAAACCCATTTTAACTCCCCATGAAATTGCTTGGAGGCTGGGTGGAATCCCAATATAGGGCAAAAGGTCTCTGGGGTCTGCAAACAGTTTGTACTTAACAACTGACATAAACGTTGGTAGTTCAAACCCACCCAGCGGTGTCACAGAAGTAAGGCTTGGTGACCTGTTTCCCTCAAGATTGTTGCTGTTGTTAACTGTCACCTAGTGGATTCTGACTTATAGCAGCCCATGTGTGCAGAGTAGAATGACTTCAAAGAGGTTTTAAGACTGTGACCTTTTGGAACAGATTGTCAGGCTGGTCTTCCGAGGTGCCTAGGTGGATATGAACCATTAACCTTTTGGCTTGTAGTGGAGCTTGTCACCATTTGTGCCATCCAAGAATGCCAGCCTATGGAGCACTTCTACTCTGGAACACATAGGGTTACCACGAGTCAGAATCAACTCAATGGCAAAAGTAAATTTATTTCTACTGTTAGGGGAGAATCATTTCAGAAAAGAATGCCTACTATCATGGAAATTCATTTTAGCTTCCTTTATAAGAGAGCATTTTCTCTCCCAGAAACTATTCTAGAGAGTTAAAATGTCAAAGGATTCTTCACTCTGCTCTCTTGGATAGGTACTGGACTGCGAACCGCAAGGTTGGTGGTTCAAACCTACCAGCAGCTTTGTGGGAAACTTATGCAGGGTCGCTATGAGTCAGAACCAACTGGATGACACTTAATAACAACAACAGATGATCTGAAAGTAAAACATTCTAGAAATGAGAAACAGAAAATAGTTGAAGTAACAACAACAAAAAGTTCCGCCCCCAAATATTGTGAGAAGCCTGTCTCTATGTTCATGTGCTCATGTGCCTGCTGACTCAGAGGGTCGTGAAGTGTGACATTGTATGACAAACAGAGCCCTCAATGTGTTTATTTTTTCCTAACAAACACTATACGTTTTCTTCTTGTAGTGAAGAAACATTGTTTATGCAGCTGCTGTGATTTCTTAAATGAATACTGACTTTCTGCCCCAATGCATCTTTGTTTCAAGGACATATAAGTAGAACTCTTTTCTGGTGCTTGGGGGGATTTCTCAAGTAAGATCACCTAATTAGGAACAATTGCTGTGCATTAGATTCACCAAAAAGGAAAACAAAATTGTTCTGTTAAGTGCTTGCGTCATAAGTGGTGTGGGGCTCCCTCTGGCCTGAGTGAGCTTTCCTGTGCAGACTTAACATCACAATGGATGCCCACTAACCCAACAGACTCTAGAGCAAGCTCTCAGGGGACTTAGCTCCTCAGACAGTCGAATTCGCCCTCCTCTGAGACCAGCTGAGATGATTTTCTTACTCCATTTAACCAGCCAGATGTTAGATTGACTGATGGCACTACTATGTCTAGTGGGTAGTGATTTTTAGAGTGAAAATTATGAGAGACCACAACTCAATTTTTGTTGTCACCCAAATGAGTTATGTGCTGTTGAGTCAGTACTGACTCATTAAAAAACCACAAGCCAAGCCCACTACTGTAGAGTCAATTCTGATTCATAGTGACCCTATGTAGGTTGTGGAATGTCTAGTGGGTTTGAACCACCAACCTTTTGAGTAACAGTTCAATGCTTAACCTACAGCACCACCAGGGCTCCTTGACTCATACTCACTGCCCTTGAATTGATTCCAATGCAGCCACCCTGTGTAGGATTCCCCGGGATGTAAATCTTTATGAGAGCAGAAAGACTCAACTTTCTCCCACGGAGCAGCTGGTGAGTTTGAACTGCTGACCTTTTGGTTCACTGTTCAGTGTTTATCCTACAGTGCCACCAGCACTTCTTACTTGACCCATTGTTATTTCTGTTAAGTCCCATCTAATCAGTTCTAACTCATAGGGTTTGCAAAGAGTGACTGGTGGATTTGAACCACCAACCTTGGGGTTAGCAATTTAATGCCACATCCTACAGTGCCACACCAGGACTCCCATTGATCTATATTGTTTTTGTTGCTAAGTGCAGCCAATTGGTTCTGACTCATAGAGTCCCTATGCACAACAGAATGAAACCCTGCCTGTTCCTACGCCATCCTTACAGTTGTATGCTTGAGCCCATTGCTGCCACCACTGTGCCAATCCATCTCACTGGGACCTTCCTCTTTTATGTTGACTCACCACTTTACCAAGCATGATGTCTTTCTCCAATGACTGGTTCTTCCTAATAACATGAGAGATGAAGTCTTACTATCCTGGCTTCCAAGGAGCATTCTGACTGTACTGCTTCCAACACAGATTTGTTTGTTCTTCTAGTAGTCCATGGTACTATCAATATTCTTCTCCAACATCATAATTCGAATGCATCAATACTTCTGTGCTCTTCCTTATTCATCATCCAACTTTCACATGAATATGAAGCTATGGAAAATATACATGGGGTTTAGCTCAGGTGCACCTTAGTCCTCAAACTGACATTTTTATTCTTGAACATTTTAATGAGGTCTTTTGCAGCAGATTTACCTAATGAATACGTCTGATTTCGTGACTGCTGCTTACATGAATGTTGATTGTGGATCCAAGCAAAATGACATCTTTGACAACTTTAGTCTTCTTCCCATTCATCATAACGTTATTTATAGATACAGTTGTGAGGATTTTTTTGTTTTCTTAACATTGAAGTGCAATCCATACTGAAGCGTGGTCTTTGATCTTCATCAGTAAGTATTTTAAGTCCTCTTTGCTTTCAGCAAGCAAGATTGTATCATCTACATATTGTAGGTTGTTAATGAGTCTTCCTCCAATCCTGATGCCACATTTTTCTTCATGTAACCCAGTTTCCCAGGTTACTTGCTCAGCACACAGATTGAATAAAATGGTGAAAGAATACAAACCTGGTGTACACCTTTCCTGATTTTAAACCATTCAGTATCCCTTTGTTCTGTTCAAACAAAGGCCTCTTGTTCTGTGTACAGGTTCCTCATGAGAACAATTAAGTAATTAAGTGTTCTGGAATACTCATTCTTTATAATGTTTACTATAGGTTGTCATGAACCACACAGTTTTTGTTTTTTTTTTTTGGCTTAGTCAATAAAGCACAAGTAAATATCTTTCTGTTATTCTGTGCTTTCAGTCAAGATCTATTTTAAGTCAACAAGGATATCTCTAGTTCCATATCCTCTTCTGAATTTGATTTGAGTTTCTGGCAGTTCCCTGTCAATGTACTATTGCAGCCATTTAAAAATTATCTTCAGCAAAATTTTACTTGCATGTGATATTAATGATGGATGATTTCCACATTTTGTTGGGTCGTGTCTCTTTGGAAAGGGCACAAATATGGATCTCTTCTCTTGACCCATGTTGTTGCTGTTGTTAGGGGCTGTTGAGTTGGTTCTAATTCATAGTGACCCTATGTAGGGTTTCTGAGGAGCAGCTGGTGAATTTTAACTGCTGACCTTGCAGTTCAAATTGATCTTGAGGCTGTGTGCTTATCCTAGGGTGCCACACCAGGACTCCACAGAGACCTTTAAATATGCAATTATTCATTCCAGTTTGCTGAATGATCTCTCATTCAGGTAATGGAACTTTAATATATTATGGAAACTGGAGAGCAGGGCCCTACCCAGAGAAGCCATAATCCCTGAGATGGAGGCAGAGCGATGATGTGGAGAGATGGAGCAGGTGGGGACTTTAGAACCAGAGAGGGAGAGGGGCTGTGTGCTGATGACCAGGAATGGGGGGTAGGGGGTAGGGGGTGGGATAGTGGGGCAGAGAGGGTGGGGTCAGGGCAGGTTTATAGGATATACCATTTGGTTGGTTGATGATTCATGGAGGGCATTGTAACCATGGCAATGAAACGATATACGATAGGATGAATGTAAAACTAATGTTCTCCCATATAAACTATCACACAATTCATAATAAAACATTTAGAAAAAGAAAAAAACAGCCAAATGTAACTTTCTTCTCCCACAAAGATTTGCAAAGGCTTAGAAACCCTATACAAGGTCGCTATGAGTTGGCATCGACTCAACAGCATTTAACACCAAGCAGCGGTAGTGGTTACGAATCGGGCTGCGAACCTCACCGTCAGCAGTTCGAAACTAACAGCTGCTCCGCGGGAGAAAGATGAAGCTTTCTGCTCCCGTAAAGATTTACAGCCTCAGAAACCCTGTACAGGATAGCTACGGGTCAGAACCGACTCAACGGTACTGAACAACAACAAACAACATGGTCAGTGAGCTATAGTTTTATACGGCAAGAACAGTGGGTGAGTAGTAGAGCAAGGAGCATGTCTGGAGAGAAAATCAAGTTCAGGTGTTACAGACTATTGAAATGACGTGCACTTGTACGCTATAGGAAATGTGTCACAGCTATAGGATTTTAGATAAGACTGAAAATTGATAAAATTATTATCTGTGGGCCAATTCCAGTCTACTGCTTGTTCTTATAAATAAACTTTTATTGAAGCACACACACACACACACACACACACAAAATTATGGAAACTGCAATGGTCAGTAGAAACTGCTCAGTGGCACCACCTGTCAAGTTGTGACCCAGTACATGCCATACCTTAGGCCTCTGGGAAATTGTCAAATACCACTGCTTTATTTCTTTTCTTTGGGACTTGTTTTGTTTTTAGCAGACAGTTTTAAAAGTTTATAAAGGCTATACCCAGTATTCTAGAAAGAGACTAAAATAGGATTCTAAGAAGTAATAAAAAGCTTTTTTAAAAGTAAATAGTGAAAATTCGCATAGCAAAACATATGCCTTCTCAACAATTTCTACATGTATATTTCAGTGATGTAGATTACATTATTCAGGTTGTTTAACCATTATCATTCTCCTTTTCTAAATCATTCCACCACCACGGACATCAACTCAATGCCCCTTAAGGTAGAAAGTTTCTTGTGGCTTGTATAGTGTCATTTTTTATTTTTTCTAAAAATGTTTTATTGTGAATTATGTGATAGTTTACATGGGAGAACAATAGTTTTACATTCATCCTATCATATATCATGTCATTGCCATGGTTACAATCCCCTCCAATCAAAGGTATACCCTGCAAGCCTGTCCCCTGGTCATCAGCATACAGTCCATCTCCCTCTCTGGGTCTAGAGTTAGAGTCCCCACCTGCTCCATCTCTCCATGTCCTTCTCTCTGCCTCCATTTCTGGTGTCACAGCTTTTCTGGGTAGGGTCCCGCACTCTGTTCTTCTCCCTTCATGGTCCCAGGGACCTCCGCTCCTAGACTGCAAAGTCAGTCGTTACCCTCCTTTTGCTACAAAACATCTACCTTTACATTTCCAACCCTCACAGTCAGTCCTAATAACAATCATTCATTATTGTATCACAAGAGACCTATCCCCCATCTCCTTTTATCAGCCCCTCCCAGACAGATTGGATACTACTCATTAGAGATTCTACCTTCCTCCATGCCCTCTGGATCTAGGCTCCCTATTGAAAGCTTGTAAGCCAGTCACTTCTTGCCTTTGTAGGCCCCCATTTTGGGTAGCCAATGTCCAAGTTGCCCATCCCTGTCTACTCTGTGTAT
>NW_006408781.1:1102135-1102836 GCF_000296735.1 Chrysochloris asiatica
CTATGTCACTGACTCTGGGCCCAAGAGTCTCCAAGTCTTGCCACACTGCTGGCTAACCAGGTCTCCACCTGGGTTCACAGGAGTCTATTGAACATTGTAGGGATTAGCTCGCAGCTTCATTGCTGCTTTTCCCTCACTTCCCCTTATCAGTGATGAACGTTGTCATCAATCAGAGCATGTATTCCCACTGAGTCTTAGTCTTGGAAGGGGGTTTGTGCTGAGGGGACCCTACCACTTGCCTTGCTGTCTCCTGGGTGAGCAACTTGCTTGTTATTGTAATAATCAGTCGGTATGCCTGAATTGTTTTGTATTTTCCTGTCGGTCTTTCTTTCAAGAAATACCTACTGTTCTTCTAGCCACTCCAGGCTGGTCTGCCCATCCTTTCAAGTGGAAATTTCCCACCTCTGAAGATTCTGGATGCTGTTCAGGATTCCATCTATAGTCGTATGTAATGCAGAGGCTCCACAGGAAGCCTCCATCACTGGGCACGTTGTAGCCCATTTTGGATATTCCAATCAGTTATAGGCAGAAGACGGACTTACAAGCTTTTCATGGTGATATTATGGCTATTTCTTTCTCTCCCCCTCCAGTGTCTATTTTATAATTGTATGCAAGGGAAACCAAGACTCAAAAGACAGCCAAGCATCTTAACATTGTTTCCCCCTTTTCCCCATTCCAACCATGTCTCAATCTCTGTATTC
>NW_006408781.1:1103011-1104538 GCF_000296735.1 Chrysochloris asiatica
TTCCAGAGCCCTGTTGTTCCAAGGTTGTGCATACATCATTATTTACCTCTGTCCCACTTAGCCCATGCAAACCTGCCAAATTGTTCTCCCATCTGCTTTGTTCTTCCATTCCTCTCCCCCTTCTTGTGTATTGCCCACTTCCCCAGCACCCAAACTATCCTGTGTCTATTCCCTGCCCTATGGTCCACCTTCCTGTACTTCCCCTCACAGTACTCCCCACATCCCAGCAACCAGCAAAGAGTTCCCCCCCTCCCCCCGCTCTAGTATGGATTCTTTTTCTTAGTCTTTTACAGTAGTGGTCCTATGCAGTATATCTCCTTTTGTGACTGACTAATTTCACTCAGCATAATGTCCTCAAGGTTCATCCATGTTATGTGGTAGCTTGCAGCTTCCTTGTTATTCTTCAACGTAGCATAATATTCCATTGTGTGCATGTACCAGTTTGTTTATCCATTCTTCAGTTGATGGGCACTTAGGCTGTCTCCAACTTTTTGCTGTTGTAAATAGTGCTGTGATGAACATTGGTGTGCATATATCTACTTGTGTTATGGGTCATATTTCTTGTAGGTAAATACCAAATATAGAAATTGCTGGATCATAAGGTATTTCTAATTCCAACCTTCTGAGGAACCACGATATTGCTTTCCAGAGAGGTTAGACCATTTTGCAATCCCACCAGCAATGCAGGAGCATCCCAGTCTCTCCATAATCTCACCAGCATTTATTGTCCTCTACTTTTTTGAGTTTTGCTGTTATTGCTAGTGTGAGATGACATCTCATTGTTGTTTTGATTTGCATCTCTCTAATGGCTAGTGATCATGAACATTTCTTCATATGTTTGTTGGCTGCCTGGACCTTCTTCTCGGTGAAGTATCTGTTCATGTCCTGTGCCTATTTTTTAATTGGGTTGTTTTCTTTTTCTTTTAGAGGTGTTGTAATTTTCTACATATTTTAGAAATGAGTCCTTTGTCTGATGTGTTGTTGCAAAAGATTTTTCCCATTCTGTGGGTTCCCTTTTTGCTCTTCTGCTGAAGTCTTTTAATGCACGTACGTTTTTAATTTTCAGTATGTCCCACTCATTTATTTTGTATCCTTTTGTTTGTGTAGTTTTCAAAATGTTTTGTAGTCTGTGTATTCCCTGAATTAGTGCCCTCACATTTGTCCCTATTTTTTCATTGATGGCCTTGTATAAGGTGTGAGGTGAAGGTCTTTTTCCAATCTTTCGTATATCACTTTTCAATTTTGCCAGCATCATCTGTTGAAGAGACTGTCATCTCCCCATGCGTTATGTTTAGGTACTTTGTCAAAAATCGGGTGGCTGTATGTGGATGGGTTAGTTTCTGGATTCTCAATTCTGTTCCATTGATTAATGTATCTTTGATTGTACCTGTACCAGGCTGTTTTGACTACTTTAGCCGTGTAATAAATTTTGAAGTCAGGGAGTGAGAGGTTTCCAACCTTATTCTTCTTCTTAAGCAGTGCTTTGCTTATCCTGGGTCTCTTTCCTTTCCATATAAAGTTTGTAAT
>NW_006408781.1:1105088-1126714 GCF_000296735.1 Chrysochloris asiatica
TTCCCTTCAATTCCTACTTTGTTGAGTGTTTTTATCAGGAATGGATGTTGGATTTTGTCAAATGCCTTTTCTGCATCAATCGATATGATCATAGGTTTCTTTTCTTTTCTTTTTTTAATTTATATGGTGGATTTCGTTTATCATTTTTCTAATGCCGAACCATCCTTGCATCCCTGATATGAATCCCACTTGATCATGATGTATCATCTTTTTGAGGTGCTGGATTCTGTTGGCTAGGATTTTGTTGATAATTTTTGCATCTAGGTTAATGAGGGATATAGGTCTATAATTTTCTTTCTTAGTGATGTCCTTCCCTGGTTTTGGTATGAGGGTTATGCTTTCTTCATAAAATGTATTACGAAGTTTTACATCCTCCTCTATATTCTGGAATAATTTGAGTAGAATTGGTGACAACTTTTCCCTGAATATTTGGTAGAACTCACCAGTGAAGCCATCTGGGCCTGGACTTTTTTTGGTTGGGAGTTTTTTTGATGACCTGATTAATTTCTTCTTTTGTTATGGATCTGTTCAGGTTTTCTACTTCACTGTGTATAAGTTTAGGTAGGTCATGTTTTTCTAAAAATGTATTCATCTAGTCTAAGTTTTCAAATTTGTTGTTGTACGACTTTTTATAGTATTCTGTTATTATCCTTGTTTTTTATTATTTATTTTTTTTTGTTATTATCCTTTTGATTTCCTTTGGTTCCCTTGTGACACCACCCATGTGGTTTCTAATGTGTGTTATTTGTGTCTTCTCCCTCTTTTCTTTTGTTAGGTTTCCCAGTGGTCTGTCAATTTTGTTAATCCTTTCAAAGAACCAGCATCTTGTCCTGTTGATTGTTTCTATAGTTTTCTGTTTTCTATCTCATTTATTTCTGCTTTAATCTTTATTATTTCTTTTCTTTTGGTGGCTGTAGGTTCCCTCTGTTGGTCTGTTTCTACTTGTAGATGCTGTGTTAATGTGTTCAGTTTGGTTCTTTCTTCTTTTTCGGTGTGAGCAGTTATTGCAATAAATTGTCATCTCAGCATCACTTTCGCTGTGTCCCAAAGATTTTGGCATGTTGTGTTTTAGTTCTTATTTGTTTCTAGGAACTTTTTGAGTTGACATTTAATTGCTTCTATTACCCAGTTTCCTTTCAGCAGGGTGTTGTTGTTATTCAGTTGTCATGTATTTGTCTTTATTTCCTTGGTCTTGCTATTGTGGATTTCTAATTTGATAGCTTTGGGGTCTGAGAAGATGCTTTGTAGTATTTTGATATTTGTAAATTTATGGAGATTTGTTTTGTGGCCTAAGACCTCGTCTATTGTGGAGAATGTTCCATGTGTACTGGAAAAGAATATGTATTGTGCTGTTGTTGGGTTGAATGCTCTGTACACATCTATGATGTCCAGTTGGCTGATTGTGTTGTTTAGTTCTTCTGTGTCTTTGTGATTGCTTTTTTTTTTTTCTGATTGCTGTATCCATTTTTGAAAGCAGTGTATTAAAATCACCCATGATTATTGTAGACTTGTCTATTTCTTTCTTTAACTCTGTTAGAGTTTGCTTTATATATTTTGGAGCTCTTTCATTGGATTCATAGATATTTATTATGGTTATGTCATCTTTTTCAATTGTCTCTTTAATCATGAGATAATGTCCATCTTTATCTATTATGCTGATTTTTGCCTTAAAGTTTATTTTATTAGAGATGAGTATTGCCACTCCTGTTCGCTTTTGATTACAATTAGCTTGGTATATTTTTTCCCATCCTTTGCCGTTTTTGTCTGTGTGTAAGGTGTGTCTCTTGCAGAGAGCATATTGAAGGACCTTGTTTTCATATCCATTCTGCCACCCTCTGTCTTTTAACTGGTACATTTAATCCATTTACATTCAGTGTAATTATCAATTTGTTTTTGTTATGTGCCATGGAATTGGTTCCAACTCATAGCCACCCTGTATAGGGTTTCCTTGCTGCCATTATGTTTTTTTGTGTGTGTGAGTGTGTGTGTGGTGGTGCTCCTTTCTTTGTTCTATGTTTCTTCCTTTGCTGAGTTCATGATTTTTGTGTTCTTTCTTGTGAGTTTCTTCATAGTTTTAATGTTTCCATGTTCTTCTTGGATTTTCATTTTCTTGGTATGTTGTGAAGTGTTAATTTTCTTTGAGGTTACCTGATAGTTCATTAACTTTTCCAGCCATTTAGTACAGTTTATTTTATCCTGTAATCTACCTGATCTTCTCACCATTTGGATCTCTGTTTCTACGTGTTTACCTTTTTTTACATTGTGTTTGTTTTGATCATAGACTAACCTCCCAGATTCTCTGAGTTTGTTCTTATAGTTTTGCTCTGTTCTTGACTCTTCCTTCTGTTCATTTAGTTCTGGGAGGTGCTGCCACATATGTCAATCTCTGGTTATTGTCTGTTCTTGCTGGTTCTCAGACCACAGAACTCCCTTTAGGATGTTTTGTAGTGCAGGGTTGGCTTTGGAAAAATCCTTTAACTTGCGTTTATCCTAGAATGTTTTGATTATACTGTTGTATTTGATTGATAGGTTTTCTGGATAAAAGATTCTTGGTTGGTATTTTTTTTCTTTCAGGGTTTTATATATGATTTCTGGTTTATTCATAATTTCTGCTGAGAGATCCGAGTTTAATGTGACTTGCTTTCCTTTGTATGTAACACTTCAATTTTCCCTAGCTGCTTTCAAGAGTGTCTCCTTATCTTTGATTTTGGAGAGCTTGATTATGATATGTGTCGATTTTCTTTTGGGGTCTAGCCTTCCTGTGGTTCGTTGAGCTTCTTGAATGTATATCTTTTCACTTTTCAGGATGTTAGGGAAAATTTCTTCCAGTAGTTCTTCAACTGTTTCCTCTGTGGACTTGTGTGATTCATCCTGTTCTGGAATGCCGATAATTCTAAGTTATTCCTCTGCATATTTTCCAACATGAATCTTAGATCTTCTTCAGATTTTTGTATCTTTTTCTCTGTTTGCACTTCTATTTTAGCGGTATTGAGAGATTTGTCTTCCAGCTTACTAATTCTGCCTTCCATCTCTTCTTTTCTATTCCTTTGCCCTTTCAGTATATTGTCTATTTCTGATATTCTATTATTGATTGTTTGGACCTCTTTATGTAGGTTTTGAATTTTTTCCAATGCTGTGTCTGTCTTATTTGATTGTTCCTTTAGCGCTTTCTTGACTTCTTCCTTATTTTTCTCAACTCCATTATAACATGTTTTGAAATATTTTATAATCATTTTTCTGAATTCCTTCTCAGGCATTTCCAAGGCCTGCCCTCTTTCCAAAATGGAGTCCATGTCTACGTCTAGGTCTTTTGTTTCAGACATTTTATCTTGTTTCTGGACATATGCTGATATGGTCATCTGCTTTTGCTTCTTGGACATGTTTAGTGTTTATCTGAGGCCTTAATATTTAATTGAGTGTATGTTTTGGTATTTTTATGCTTTCTGATTGCCTCCAGGTATATATGATCAGGATGTGGGCTTCCCTTTTCACTCTTCTTATTGCTTAATGCAGAGTAACGTTCACAGGTGTTCTCTGCCTCCCTGATGCATGGCAGTTGATATTGATTCTTGCCTGGATTTTGGTGTTTTATAGCGTGTAATTGTAGTTTGACTATATGGTAGCAATTGCTACGTCTTCTTGGGTAATATAGGTATAGAAAGAGTCCCCCAAAGGTAAAACAGGGAGCATAAAACAGCAAAAGAGAAAAAAAAAAAAAAAAGGAAAAAGAACACGAAACACCAAAACACAACAACAAAACTAGATTGGATACTGTAGTCTATAATCACAGAAAGGGGAGAGAAGGGAGAGGGAAAAAAAAAAAATCTATAGCCTAATATGAATATGACTTTAATGTCTTCTTCAGCTTCTTGCCTTCAAGGCCGGCTGATAAATTTCAAGATGCCACTGTTGGTTGTTATACTATACCTCAGGATTTAATTTAATTTTCAGCTTGTTTTGTTTTTAAACTCTCTTTCCCACTCCAAACCCCTTGTTCTGGCCTTTCACCTGTTGAAAAACAGTTTGGAGCTGACTATTGGACTGAGACTATCTGTGTGCATGTGTGGCAGTAAAACTCACCAGTGGTGGGGATGGGGGGTGTCCACTCACTCAGGCACCCAACCCCTCCAGTGGTCAGAATGGAGGTGCGCAAACAATGGGTGGCCAATGAACATATACCAAAAAAAAGAAAATCAGAACAGAGCAAACTGACAAAGTGTATTATCCACCTTTGCTCTGAGGTTTCTGCAGCATTGTTCTGTGGTGGGTCTGTTCCCCTGCTTGGTCTTGCCATGTGGTCTTACCCAAGTTGTTGGCTCTGGCCTGCTGAGCCCAGCAGATTCAAAAGTACGTGATTTCTTACTTCTGCTATAAGTTCCACTAGCTATAAGCCTTCAATCATTTTAAATATTCCTATCTATGTGGTTCAGAGTTTTGAACCTCTTCCCTGAACCCATTCACCTGATATTTTGTGGTATTGCTGATGGTGAATTTCACTGCACTTCTACCCTATCTACCATCAAGCCCTGTCTCTTCTGTATAATGTCAGTTTATATATTTAACATTTCTGTTCATGTACCCAAGTTCACTGAACAATTAGAGTAAATATAAATTTTAGACATTTTACAAAAATTGGCAATTTGCCTTAAGACATTAATCTAACTTACAAATTACTTTGAACATAAATATTAACACTATTTAACATTGCACTAATTTCACAGAAGAAGACAACATATAAAAACTAGAATCAAGAAAATCAGAGCAGCAGACAGTAATACAATATTGGGTAGCATAAGTATAATTAAAATTTTATTTCATTTAAAAAAAATTACACTTTTAAGTAAAAATATAATTGAACTTTAAAAAGGTATTTGGACACTATGGCTTTGGTAAATATAAAAATTCATTAAAGTTTTAATTGTGTTTAATAGTAAATTAAGTTTAATTTCAAAACATACAGCTAAATAAAATATAGATAGCATAAGTATTTAAAGGTAAAGTTGAGGTATGGCTTAAAAGTAGATTATTCTTGTATATTTAAAAAGTATTTATAGTACATATTTACTTATTGTTACTTGTGAATGTTAAAGTGATTTTAATTTCAGATGTTAATCTGAAATTTCTATTTTAATATAAATCAGAATTTAGGACAATAGAAAATAGACAACTAGAATTTTCCTTTATGATTGATAGATTAAAACTTTTTTTTGTTTATATTCCTTTTGAGAACTAAATCATACCCAAGAGAATTATAAAAATTAAGTAAAGAAGGAAACAATCTACACTTATCTAGGACAAGATTAATTAGTAGGCTAGGGTTTCTCTCTAATGAACAGAAGACAACCAACCAAAAACTCAATCCCAAACACTGACACTGAGTTGATTCCAACTCATAGCGACCCTCTCTAGGGTTTCTGAAACTGTAAATCTCTGCAGAAGTAGACAGCCTCATCTTTCTATCTTTCTCTCATGGAGTGGCTTATGGGTTGAACTGCCGGCCTTGAAGTCAGCAGTCTAAAGTTGAACCTACAATACCACCAGAGCTCTCTTGACTTATAGTACAAAGAATGCAATCGAGTCCTTTCTGACTCATCAATCTTATATGCAGTTCCCAAGGCTGAAACTGTTTACAGGAACAGAAAGCCTTCTCTTTCTCCCATGGATCTGCAAATGGTTTGAACCACTAACCTTATGATAGCAGCCCACTGCCTAACCTACCAATGAAGCAAATAAAATCCAAGTAATTTCTTGAAATATCATCTGAGGACTGCCAATTTTAATATGTAGAATAAAGTCAGTATTTTCTCATTCAGGTTTCAGAAAAAAAAGCAAACACACAAAAAAAAACACTCCAAAGCAACAACAGTAATGCAAATCCTATACATAGTAAAATTAGGAGACAACTGAGACCCCAAAACAATAACAACAAAAAGACGTCCAAAGTCAGTTTGGAAGTTCCAGAGTGAAGATACCCATGCCTGCTGAGCTCAGAAAAAATTGTAGGAGCATAGTGTCTAGTAACACCTATTGAAATGAGGATCCTTCTTTGTTTTTCAGCTGAGGTCAGCACTTTTTTTTTTTTTTTTTTTCATGCAGCCAAATAGGAAATATTGGGGGTTGTGTGGGCCATATGGTCTCTGCTGCATCAAATACTGAACTCAGTCGCTGCTACACAAAAGCAACTGTGGACAAATGGACAAGGCTGTGTTCCAGTGAAATCGTATTAACAAAAAAGGCAGCTGGCTTGTGGGCTGTAGTTTGTCAACCCTGGTCTGTAGCATTAAAGGTGCACCTGCTTGAGTGACAGCTTCCTTTGACCTCTAACTGGTGAGTTCTCTTGAAAAAGAAGAACAGGTGAGGTTGAATTGTAAGTCATACAGACATGTCGTATTTGCTGGAAGTAGCCTGTTGGTGAGGCCAGGAAGAGGAAAAGTGTCTTAGCCTTCAAAATGGTCCAACATACTAAGGTCAACTGCCTGGTGGAAAATAAAGGTTAAAATACCAATTCTAAATCCACCTTTTTTCTTAAGAAAAATGTCAGAAGTCTTTCAAAAATATCTAGATCTGTAGGAACTTAATCTCATTCAAAGGTCAATCATCAAAAACAAAACAAAACAAAACAAAAACAGGTAGAGATCAGTTCAGGATTGATACAAAAATACTAAAATGAGAGGGAAAAAGAGAACTAAATGGTGGTCAAGAACTATTCACAAGAAAAAGGCAAATGAAAAATGTATCCTTGAAAGTTTTAAAATGATGCAGTAATTGTTTTTGTGCAATTATCTAGGAAATAATGATAACAGAATAATTAAAATAGATTAAACACAAACTGACAGGATGAAGGTGAAACTGCTGTATAACAGAAAGAATGCACGGCTGAAACAGAGCAAGGGGTGTGGGAGGCAGGGCTGTAAAAAAGCCAGTGAATGAAGTTGCGGTGTTTAAGAGAATTGAAGGGAACATGATAGGTATGGAGTACAGGAAAAATAAACATATAATTTGTTGCTGTTGTTAAGTGTCATCTAGTCAATTCTGACCCATAGCGACCTTGGATAGGGTTTCTGAGGAATGGCTGGTGGACTTGAACTGCCAACTTTGCAGTTAGCAGTCCAGTGCTTATCCTAGAGTGCCACATCAGGATTCCCTAGAGATAATTAGTGCTCCTGAAAAAGAAAACCAAGTAATGTAACAATCTCTCTTGGGAATATTATACAATATTTTGAAATGTAAAACATTAATAAACAAAATCTAATAGCATATTAGAAGACTAATATGCATTGACAAGATGGGATTTATTCCAGGAATGCAAGAATGGTTCAATACTGGGAAATCTATTCATATCTTTTTGTCACAGGTTCTGAGATGCTGAGAGAAATTTAGTAAAATCCAATATCCATTCTTACTTTTAGTCTCTCAATAAAATAGTAATAGACACTTACAGTAATGAAGTAATTCCTGGGTGGTATAAATAGTTCTGTACTCGGCTGCTAACCAGAAATTTAGAGACTTGAGTACATCCAGAAGTACCTCAAAAGAAAGGTCTGGTAATCTACTTCTGAAAACTCAACCCCTGGACACTTCTATTTTGATACATGTGGGACTGCCATGAGCCAGAATCAGTTTGATGGAAATAGTGGTTTTAATGCAATGAAATATAGTTATTGCAATCTAAAATTCAGCATTATGTTTAATGGGGAATGCCAGAAATACTCACAATAAAGTCAGAAACAAGACAAAAATATCCAATATCACCATTATTAGTAAACTATGTTCTAGCACTCTTACACATTAACAAGAAACAAAATGTAACAGTAAAGACAGTGTCAGAGGCAATGAATAGAGACAGCACAGCTGAGGGCTCTAGGCCAATGGACTGAAAAAGGCTGTGTGACTGTAGGCAGGAGGCTGGCTTCCATAAAGCACCCTTTGGACAGTTAAAAGAATATATTTTTTGTTTGGCATACGTGCATCAAATATTTTTGCTTTGTTCCTTTGTGAAATGTAAGATGTAAATGGGGAACCACAGGGAAGAAGCAGGCTAATTGTTGTAATAATTGAAATGAAACAAAGTGTATGATTTGTTTAATGTAAAGCTGATGATCTATAAACCTTCACTCAATAAAAAATGAAAAATTAAATGTACAAAAATTGGAAAAAAGAAATCATAATTCCTAGAGATAAGATTTAATATCTAAATTAAAATAAAAAGGCGATCCAATAAAAATAATTACAATTAATATTAGATTTTAATTAAATCCTTGGTTTAAAATTTAATATATAAAACCATTATCTATCAAAAATTTTAAATAATAAAAGGTATAATGAAAGAAAAGACTTCAATTTTTAGCAATAACTAAACTAGAAAATATTTAGAAAAAAGGTATCAGGAACAATATCTCTATGAAGAGTTCGTTACAATGCTACTGATGGACATAAAAGAACATTTGGACAAAGATATAAAGAGCCCTAGTGGTGTAGTGGGTTACATGTTGGGCTGCTACCTGCAAGGTCAGCAGTTCAAGTCCACTAATCACTCCACAGGAAACAGCAAAGGCTTTTGCTCCCATAAAGATTTACAGCCTGTACAGAGTAGCTCTCAGTGAGAACTGACTTGATAGCACACGGCCACCCCAGCCATTGACAGAGGAAACCAGTGCCACACAGTTTTCGATTCTCTCTAAATGAGTCTAAACATTTAATAAAATCTCCATAAGAATATCAACAGAATGTGGGACATTAGATAAGATTCTAAAATCCATATGGAAAAACAAATAAAAATATCTAGAAGAATTCAGGGAAGAAAAAGAAAATATGCGGTACTAGCCCTAACAGATGCTAAAATATTTAGTATAAGTGGTCACTTCAAGTCAGTCAGTGGGAAATTAAATAATAAATGTTAAGATAACTGAGTTGTACTCTAGGAAAAAAATAATATCGAATCCTATTTATCCAATAATATAGAATCCTTATACCTTACTTCAAAGTAATTTCCTGATAAATCAATGATCCATATATATAAATAATAAAATAAATATATAAAAAACAGTTGGGCTCTATATGGAAAATGTCAAAAAACATTGTATTGAGATGAGGAAAGCCTTTAAAATATCTCACAAAACTCAGAAGCTTTTAAAAAGAAGCACTGGTTAATTTGATGAAAACATTGTTGGGTGTGAGTTGATTCCAACTCTTAGTGACTCTATGGAAGAGTGGAACTGCCCCATCAGATTCCTAAACTGCTTCCTAATGGGAGCAGATCACCAGGTCTTTTCCCCTTAGAATCCCTTTGGTGGGTTTGATATAAAGAATTCTTCCATTTTAGTTGGAATTTTGAGTCAGTGCATTTATAAGCAAAAGTCTAGTTCCTCAAATTGTAGCAGTTTGCTCTTGTTCACAGTATCAAACATATTTATCTTCCTCCCGTCGAGCTCTGATTGAGCTAGGTCAAATGGGATCTAGCTGCAATTTTGGGAGTTCATGAACACCTCCGTGCACTTCATACCAGTTGGCTGCTTCACTCTTGGTCCTGGCCCCCAGTGGCTACATCAGTGACCATTGGCTCAGGAGTTCACACATCTTCCTAAACTTCAGACCAGCCAGCTTTTCCTCTTCTCTCTCGCATCTCAAATTCAACCAGTACCTATGGAACATGGTCAGACCCCACCCATGTTTCATTGCTGCATTTCCCCCACTTTCACTCATAAGTAGACCCAGGTGGTCACCAGCGAGTATATCAGATTGCTAGAAGTTTCAGTGCTAGAAGTTTGCCCTGATGGGCTGATTTTCTTTTCTTGGTGCCTCCAAAATTCAAGCAGCCAAAGAGTCCACTTTTTTCTACAGGTCTTTCTTTCAACAAGAATCTTTTAAACTCCCCACAGTTCTGGGTAGGTCTGCATGTCTTTTAAATGGGAATGTCCCAAAGCAGAAGGTTTTGGGTGAGATTTAGGATTCCACCTAAGGCCCCATACTCTACAAAGGCTTAACAAGAAGCCTATTTCCCTGGGCAAATTCTAACTCTCCTTTCCCAATATTCATTTGTATCACACATAAATGTCTGTTTACAATAGTAAGCAGGGGGAACCAATATCCACAAGATAATCAAACACATAATTATTTTTTCCTCTCCTTTACCTGTTTCGCCTATGTCTTAACCCTTGTGTTTACTCACAGAACACTGTTGTTCCAAGGTTGCACATAAATCACTATTTACCTCTATCCCATTTAGCCCATGCATACCTAAGTCTTCCCCTATCTTCACTGTTCATCTACTACCCTCCCTCTTCTTGTGTATTGCCCTCCCCACCACCCAAGCTACTATATGTCTATCCTGTAGCTAGTGAATTACTCTCCTCTCCCTCCCACCCCTGATAACCATCAAAGAATGTTTCTTTTAGTATGAAAATATTTTCTTAAGCTTTTACAATAATGGTCTCATACAGTATTTGTCCTTTTGTGATTGACTAATTTCACTTAGCATAATGTCCTTGCGATTCATCCCTGTTATGATGTGTTTTTCAGATGCATCACTATTCTTCAGTGTTGCATAATATTCCACTGTGTGTATGTACCAAAGTTTGTTTATCCATTTTTCCATTGATGGGCACTTAGGCTGTATTGTGAATAGTGCTGTGATGAACTTTGATGTCTTTTTTTGGTACTAAGAAATCTGTTGTTTATTTACCATACATCTCAATTGTTGTTGAGTGCTGTTCAGATGGTGCCAACCCATAGCGACCCTGTATTGGGTTTCTGAGAAGCTTATGGTGAGCTTGAACTGCCAATCTTGTGGCTTAAATGACTTTGCAGTCCAGTGCATTAGCCCACAACACCCCACCAGGACTACATACATCTCAACTGAACTAGCTGAAGTTCACGCACAAAAGACTCGCCTGTGGCTGTGATTATTATTTTCTATGGGACTTTAATAGGTTAATTTCCTTACTGTACTACATCCTTGCAAAGAGCTTTAATAATAAGGTAAAGTTTAACAACCTGTGATCCACCATAGGCTGTTCATAAATAGCAGGCCCATTTCATCAGTCAGAACATAAGACACTTCCAGAGTGTTAGCACGCGGGCACTGGAGAACACATAATACAGAGGAATTAGTCTGCACTCTCAGAGAGCAGTTCCGTGGTGAGGTCTCCCTGCTGACTCCTGTCACTGGACCGGTGCTTCTTTGCCTCTGCTCCCCTTAATGGGGTCCAGCTCTCAACCAGAGCCTAGGGACAGTCCTCGATCTGTCTCTCGAGCAGAACTGCTCTGAGGGTATCCATGCACCAGGAGGGTGGACACAGGCTCAGCAGACCCCCATGCTTCATACATACACACATACACCCAGCACACATACACCCAGCGCCTTGGACAGGCCCCTCTTCCCCCTCTGGGTCCTCAGCCAGGGTTTCTGGGGCTGCTCAGGCTCTGTAGCAGAGAGGCAGCCCCACCCCTCTCAGATGGCTCTGCTGCCTCAGCAGATGCTGACTTTCAGCTTCTCTGGACTCAGCTGCTGTTTCTCCAGACTCTGCCTTCTACTCGGCCCAGGGTTTCTGATGAATCTTCCTATCTCTGATCCCCTGGGCTGAGGTCTCCACGCTGTGACCAAAATGTGAGGAGGGAGGATTCTTCGCACAGTTTTATGTTCCCTCTTCTGAGCCCAGTGTTACACATTTCAGCCTGGAAAACTCCAGGGAACTGTACCACGTGGCCCCCAGGTGATCCCGCTTACTCAGATGGGGATCTGAGTAAGCAGGATCACTTCATTGACCTCAGCTGTGGTCCTACTTTCAGAACCAAGACCATTGGCTAAATGGCCTGCTGCAAAGGGGTTCTGTACCTTTGTGACCCGTTGAAACAACCTAATGAAAAAGAACAGAACAGTATTAATTTACTAAAAATAAGAGAATCTGAAGTATATGAGGAGGCCTCAAAAAGTTCATGGAGAGATTCCATTTTCTTTTATTTCCATCTTTACATTAATTTTTTGAAGTCTCTCATAAGAAAATATCATCGCATCTCAGACTGGAAAGATCAGTACGTTTTATAACACCCTACGTTTTATAACAGCGGACAGATGAGTCATTCATACCATCCACTGATGGTAAGAGTATAAATTAGTACAATCTCAGTGGGGGAAATTTTAGCAATAAGTGTTGGGCTGCTAAACAAATGTTCAGTAGTTCAAACCCACCAACAACTCCTCAGGAGGAAGATGAGGCTGTCTGCTTCCATGAAGATCTACAGTCTCAGAAACCCTGGGGAGTAGTTCACTGTCTCACAGGGTTGCTATGAGTCAGAATCCATTGGACAACAATGGGTGGTATTGCTTATCAAAATGACCAGGATACATACCTTTGACCTGGCAACTCCAAATCCAGGAATTGTTTCTACAGCTATACTTTCAAAGGTGTAAACTGACTTATGTACAAATAATATTTTGAGGCATTGTCTGTTGATACAAAACCATGAGACTATCTAATTTTTTAACCAAATTACCCTGGTTAAATAAATTATAGAATTCCATATGATGAAAAGGAGCTCTGGTAACATAATGATTACGAATCGGGTTGCGAACCTCAAGGTCAGCAGTTCGAAACTACAAACTGTTCCGTGGGAGAAAGATGAGGATTTTTGCTCCCATAAAGATTTACAACCTCAGAAACCCTGTACAGGTTTGCTATGAGTCGGAATCTACTCCACAGCACATAACAACAACAACATATGATGAAAAGTTATTGCAATAAAACTAATGATATGGAAATTATTCACGCTATGTTGTTAAGTGGCAAAAGAAAGCAAGATCCAGACAATTATGGATTGTATGTACATACACTGTATGACTGATACATTGTTGCATTGTTAGGTGCTTTCTAATCGATATTTGATTCATAGTAATCCCATGGAATAGACTAGAACTTCCCTATGGGGTTTTCTTGGCTATAATCTTTATGAAAGCAAATTGCCAAGTCTTTCTCCCACAGGGCTGCTGGATGGGTTTAAACTGCCAACCTTTCAGTTGGTATCTAAGCACTAAGCTGTTGAACCTCCAGCTCCTACTTGCTATATAGAAGTATGTTGTTGTTGTTAAGTGCTATTTAGTCAGTTGTGACTAACAGCAACCCTGTACAGCGTTTTTGAGGAGCGGCTGGTGGGTTTGAACCATTGACCTTGTGGTTAGCAGTCCAGTGCTTATCCTATAATGTCACACCAGGAGTCCACATACAATTATGCATATATGCTCCAGAAAATCATGTAGTGTGATATTTCCTGCCATTCAGAACTTCCCATGAAATTATTAGTAAGAGAAGTTGCATTGTATGAGTGGAACTAGTCAACTCTGGGATCAGGTCCTTGGTTATTATCATTTACTCTTTTGTGTCTTTATAGCTAGTAGCATTGAACCATAATGACCCCTGAGGTTACTGTATACCTGTATCAACACCTCAGAATCCTTTTAGTGTAAATGGTTAACACTCCCAACTGCTAACAGAAAAGTTGAAGATGTGAGTCTATGCAGAGGCACACGGAGGGAAGGTTCAGCTGCCTACCTGGGGAAAATCAGTTCTACTCTAACACACATGGGGGCGCCATGAATATGAACCAACGGGACAGCATATGCTGGTTTGTTTTTTTCAATCTCAGCATCAGCGCTCTTTGGGAAATGCAGCCCACTGCACTGTATTTGGCAGTTTGTGAACTCCTGGAGTCCAGATCTTATTCTCTGTTCTTTTCAGCCCAGCAGGCAATTACTCTGCCCCTCTGTTGGGCCTTCAGAGTCCTGGTGTGGTGCTGCAGGATAATGCACTGGACTGTGAGGTCAGTTTGAACTTCCAGGTTGGCCGTTCAAACCCACAAGCCACTCCTTGGAAACTCTATATAGTGATGCTATGAGTCGGAACCAACTCGACAGCATTTAGCAACAACAACAATGCTGGGCCTGTGTTCAGTGCTGGGTACAGAGGACTAAGAGAACCAAGGGATTTTCCTGGAATTCAATGTAGCTGATGGGGGTTGGAGAGGAGACGACAGTTATCAGGGATTACAGCCCAATGTGAGGATGCCCTTAGTGATGCAAATGATTAACATTTTCTGCTGTTAAACAAAAGGTGGGAAATTGGAGTCTACCCTTAATTACCTCAGAAGAAAAGCCTGGCAATCTACCTCAGAAAAACTGAAGTGGTTAAGCACTTGGCTACTTACTGAAAGGTTGGCAGTTTGAACCCATCAGCTGCTCCCCTGGAGAAAGATGCACCAGTCTGCTTTCGTAAAGATTACAGACTTGGAAACTCCATAGGGCAGTTGTATTCTGTCCTAGAGGACCACTGTGAGGCAAAATAGGCTGGACAGCAGTGGGTTGGGTTGGTTGGCAACAATGTACTAACTAGTATACAAACAGTAGTGGTGGTGGCACATTTAGTTCTGTTGCACTCGGGGTCTCCAGGACTTGAAGCTGAGTCAATGGCAACAACAGCCATTTCCATGCCAGCCAGTGGAGGGCACTGTTGAGTCACTGATCTATTGTTTCAACTGGCTGCAGAATACAACATAGTCCACAGGTCCTTCCTCATAAAAGAGACAGAAAGAACACTTAAAGATGAAAAATGCAGAGGTTATGACACACTTCAAAGTGTAAACAGCAACTCAGTGCTGCTGAAGAATGATCTTGGGAGTAACTGATAACATTTGCCACAGTGGGAGGTGAGTGGGCATGACGTTGTGTCCATGTGTTTCTGTACAACTTCAGCTACCAAATCTCGCCCACTGACTGCTTCATCAAATTCCTTTCCACTGGTAGATTCTGGAACTCAGAGGGGGTATGCTGGGCTCCCCATTTCTGAGATTTAAAAAGCAAGAAGAGTCTGAAAGTTGCTTTCCAAGCGAAAAGAGGCTATTATTCAAGCAATATCTCTCTCAAGGTTCTAAACCCTATTCCCATGTTGTTTCAACAGCCTCCTCCTATACATTCGGTTCAAACTGAGAAATATACCCTCTGCTGGCTCAATAGTTCATCTCTAGGTGCCTGCACAAGTGGGGACATTTAACATTTTTAAAGTGGTGAAAGCAACATGAATGAATCTTGAAAACATGATGTTGAGCGAAGTAAGTCAGCTTACTTCAATTACTTAAATCAATTACTGCATCATGATGTCACTTATAGGAAATAAGCAGATATATAGAAACAGAAGCTTATTACTGTTCATCTGTGATGGGAGAGGAGGAGTTTTTTGCTTTGGGTGCACTGATTTTACATGAATGGTGCTAGAATAATCTGGAACAGGAGACGTGTAGTCAGTGCTATTGAACTTTGCATGTAGAAACTATTGAGTTGGCGTTGGATGGTTCTGTTGTGTATATTTGCTCCACAATTACAACACAGGAGAGGGAAGTGTGAGGGAGGAGCCTGACACAGAGTGTCCCCAAACAAACCTAGTCAGGAGAGTATCAGGAGACAGAAAACTCCAAGGGCTATTTGTTGATAGCTTTCTACATTCTCACCTCATTTAGCCTTTCTCCTCCCTTCTTTGCCCGCTCCTTTCCTCTCTCCATAATTTGAGCATTTGAGGGTATAAATAACTGGGTGGAGTCTTTGTCCAAGTCAAATACTTAAGCCCTTTGAGGTTCACCCAACACTGTTATTATGTTCTTTATTATCTGAGTGTGCAGGAAAGCCCCTGTTTTATCCGCTTTTAACATCCCTGTTGCTAGTTGTTATACTTTTAGATGCTCGTGTTCTTTATCAAAGGGCAGCTAAAGAGGAGTGCCAGAGCTCTCCAGGTCTGTTAAATGTCAGAGGGGTGGAAGTAGCAATTAGTCATTGAAAATGATACTTAATGGAGTGCTCTTTATCCCTCTGGGTATGTGAGTCTTGTTCAAAGCTCTCATAAGTAATAGACACTTCTTGAAACCGAAAGTAAAGGAATACTTTCTTGGTTTCTGAATTTGCTATTCTTCACATTTTTGTGAATCTGTTTTTGAAGATTTTAGGTTTATTTTTCTCACTCAGATTATATTGTCTGAGTGTTAGTTACCGACTTCTGGTGACCCCTATACACCACAGAAAAAAGGTTGCCTGGTTCTGTATCATCTTTACAATAGCTGGCTTGCTCAAGTTCATTGTTAAGGCTACAGTATGTATGTGTTAAGTGCCCTCCAACCTAGGCACTCATTTTCCAGCACTGATCAGACTATATTCTGTTTTGATCCATAGGGTTTTCAATGGCTGATAGCCAGAACTTTCTTCCTAATCTGTTTAAGCCTGGAAGTGCCACTGAAACCTGCTCAGAACCCTGCTAGTATTTGATATACCAGTGACATAGCTTCCAGAATCATAGCATTACAAGTCACCACAGTATGACAAACTGACAGGTGGGTCATGATGGCCACAGAGATTATTCTTTTTATACAAGTACCATGTTCTTTAACTGGTGGGCACAACTGGTGGCACTGTAGGGTTAGCACTGAACTGCTAACCACTGGAGAAAGATGAGCTTTTCTGCTCCTGTGAAGATTTACAGCCTCAGAAACCCTATCCAGGGCTCCAGGGTGGCTCTGGGTCAAAATAGCCTCAGTGGCAGTGGGTTGGGTTTAGATTTGCTTTTTTTTTTTTTTTTTTTACTATAAGCTCTAACTATGTCAGACCACAACCTTTCATACTCCTATGACTAGACTTCTACTGATTTCTGTCTGTATCCCTCCTCTCCTTGCAAGCTTGGCATCTCTCCTGAATGATGAAATTCTATTCATTCTTCAAATCTAGTTCAAATGTCATCACCTTCATGAAGACTCCAATGCCCCTTGTCAATTCTTTTTTCACAGGCAAAAAAATCACTTCTTTCTCTGTCCCACCAGTATTAAGTACCTTTTCATAGTGTATTCACCTATATGTATGGTCATCAAATCAGCAATGCAGGGGGTCAGATGGTCTAAAATCCCTATTGTTGCCATTGGGAGAATGAAGATAATGCAATATAGGTAGTACAGAACAAAAGATTTCCAAGTACATAGAGGAGAGAAGAGAATGTTTTTAACAATAATATCTAATCAGGACATTGTTCAATTGCTGTCTGAAGTGCCTATGACACACCTTCTTCCTTAATAGTGCAGAGAGGGCAAGACCTTTTCTAGCAGTCCCTTAAGCAGTATAAGGAGTCCTGATGTGGTGAATGCGCTGGACTGCAAAGTCATTTGAACTGCAAGGTTGGCAGTTCAAGCTCATCAGCCTCTCCTTGGAAACTCTATACAGGGTCACTATGGGTCGGAATCGACCCAAAGCACTTAACAACAACAGAAAGCAATCTGAAGAAGAAAGTCAAATTTCCTAAAGTTTCAGCTTTGCACAGATCTGTGCAATAGCAACTAAGAATGAAAAAGCTAGTGCTGTAAACATATTTTCATTAAAGAATCTAAACTATTTCAGGAATTTGTAAACTTGCTTTTGTTATTCTTGACAAGTGCCATTGAATTGGTTCTGACTCACAGCAACCCTATATAGGGTTTCCCAGGAGTGGTTGGTGACTTTGAACCACTGACTTTGCAGTTCAAACTGAACTTGCGATTCAGTGTTTATCTTACCATGTCACACTAGGACTACTTGTACACTTGCAGAGACCGAAATTCTTGGTAGTTAATATGAACTCCAATATAAAGCAGTAAGTAATCTGACATATCCGTGTGGGGAGGTAAATTGGGATGAGGACCAACTTGAGATAAAGCAGAATCAGAAATGACACAAACCAATAAATCAAAATCAAGGAATCCAGGCAGGAGTATGGAAGAGAGGTGTTTTCTGCTATGGGATTTATCAGTGTGTTAGTGAAGAGGGGTGTGATGTTAGCCCGGACTGTAGCAATGTAGGGATAGGGGTGTGTGTGTGTGTGTGTGTGTGTGTGTCTATGTGTCCACCACTGCCATCAAGTGAGTTCCCACTTATACACACCCTACCTAGGGTTTCCAAGACTAAATCTGAAAGAAGCAGACAACCTTGTTTTTGTTTTTTTTTTCCAGTGGAGTGGCTAGTGGATTTGAACCACCTACCTCGTGATTAGCAGGACAACACCTAATAATATTGCTAGTGCTTGACTCATTTTCCTCATTGGTTGTTTCCAATCACTGCTTTAGGGAAAGCAAACCAAAACAGAGAAGAGAGCCTCTCCTGGATTTTTGAGTTTCAAAACTCAAAGCCCAGAAAAGAGCAGCGATGACGAGGAGCAATGAGAATGACCAAGCTCCTCCAGCTTGGGTGACAGAGAAGAGTTGGCGGAGAAACTCTGGGTGGGTCTTCTCCACAGGTCAGGTGAGGAGCGGAGAATGTTCTCACAGACATGGAAGATCCCAGAGGCAGGAAACCCAAGATCTGAGAATGCAATGGCTCCGTGACACAAGCATTCAGTCTCATGGTATCCAGCACAGGGAGTGAGCAACACATTCTCCTTCTGATAAGCTCCAAGATGGCCTAGGAATGAAAATGGAACCATACCAGTCTGAGAGAATTTCTCATGTCCTAGCACATCCCCAAGGTCAGTGGCTCAAGCTCAGCAACCGCTCCTCAGAACCCCTATACCGGGTTGTTATGGATCGGAACTGACTCGACGACATGTAACAACAACAAGTGCAGCTTGGGAACAGCCAAATACTTTTCAAGAATGGCCTGGACAGAACACAGATCCCCCAGGCTAGATGAGGCCCTTCACATGTAATTGTGGGATTGTGGACTGGGAACCAGATAGGTTGGCAGCCATCCCAGTGGAAGGCAGTATTGTCATATGAAGATGAAGAACTAAATGCTTCCCACCCCGGCTTCTGATGTTGTTGTTGTTAAGTGTCGTCGAGTCGGTTCCAACCCATAGTGACCCTGTATAGGGTTCTGAGGAATGACAGGTGAGCTTGAACCGCCGACCTTCTGGTTCAAACGACTTTGCAGTCCTGAGCATTAACCCACAGCACCACACCAGGGCTTTCCTGAAACTCAATGGAATCAGGAATCAATGTTTCATTAGCTTACATGTTGCTATGATCCTGAACAGGTTTCAGGAAAGCTTCTAGACTAACATGAACTAGGAATAATGGTCTGGCAATTTGCTTCTGGAAATCACCAATGAAAACCCTATGGATCAAAATAGTCCAATCTGCAAGCAATCATGCGGCTGGCACTGGGCAGCGTTTTGTTCCACGACATCATCATTGTTGGGGGCTGACTTGACGGCAGCTAAAAACAACAAGTCTTGGTGAAAACTTGATTCACAAATTATATCAAGGACCCAAACATCTTATTTTTAGTGCTGTGGAGATTGCAGGAAGATTTGTGTCCACATAAATGTCCATAAATGACCTATTTTGAATGAAGTATACATATATATTTCATTCTATTTGGATTAGATCATTTCCAATGAAGTTCCAGACCTAGGTGAACTCAACAGATAATTGCTGTCAAGATGTTGGGGCCCCTACGGCTCTTACAGAACCAGACCTATTTGGTGGTGCCACCTATCATAATGGTACTCTGAAATTGGTTTTGTACAGTTGCTTAATTCTTCATCTGTCAGACTCTGAACCCCTTATTCACTGTTGTTCTCCAGAAGAGGATCTTAGCAGACATTTGCTAAATGAATCAAAGAATGTTTCTATTGGTAGTAGTGGTGGTGGTTAAGTCTCATGGAGTTGGTTCCAACGCATAGTGACCATAGAGGGTTCTGAGGCTGTACATCTTTACAGAAGCAGAATGCCTCATCTTTCTCCTGAGGAACAACTGGTAGATTCCAACTTCTTACATTATGGTTAGTAGTCCAACTCATCACCTACTATGCTACCGGAGTTTCCTTGTTTCTAATGGTAGGGACAGTGATTTATTCTTATAATTATTGTGTGTTCCTCTTAGTGTCTAGCAAGTTTTTGAGTGCAGAATCAAGGCTTAATAATACTCTTTGGAGTGGATGAACAACAACAACAAAGATAAAAGATTAGAAGTATACAACACAAAAGGATGTCCAATGTCCTTAGCATTTTCCAAAGGAAAGTAAACGTGCATCTCTGTCTGCTTTCCTCCATCATGTATTTAATGATCTGAGCAGGACAGCATATCTTATCCTTTTGTTTTGTTTTGTTTTGTTTTGCTCTTAGAGCAATTGCCATTGACCTCAAGACCTAATAAGACACAATAATGTATTTTTAATACTACAGAAACGAAAGAAAAAAACTAACTTCCACTCTTTCTCCATCTCCATTCCCATTTCAAATATCTTTCTGTTTCTTTGTTTTAAATGTAAGAGTTTGCAAAGAAAAGGCTTGTGTGAGTATGGCTCCAGGGCTGAAGCCTTTGAAGTTTGACACAAGCCCCTGTGTCTGGAACCCTCATCATGTTCCTCTGCTGCAGGGCAAGATTCCATTGCTCCCAAGATTGACTTTGGCTGAATCTCCTCCCTTGTGTCCCACTTCCCCAGTGACTGAGCTTTATGCCTTGGACTCTCGGCAGGGATTTTCACTACTAAGCCCCAGTTTCCTGGATACTGAAGTCCAGCAGTCTGTTCAGTGCCAACTGCTTCTCTTGGGTTGGCTCCAGGTTCTAGACCTATTCTCCAGACTCACATCCATTCCTACCCTGGTTGTCTCAGGACAGCTGACTCCATCCAACCTGCACTATGTTCAAGTCTTATATCCTTCTCCAACCTGGTTCTGTACCAAGTGTATTTCAGTACTTGAAATGGATCCTCCATTCAATTTCAAAATTTCCTTCTGCTTTCTGTAGTATATTTTGTTCAGTGTATTAGTCTGGGTAGGCTAACTGCTTTAACAAACAACCCCAAATACATAGTATCTTAACGCAAGGAAAAAAAGCTTATTTCTGGCCCACAAAATTCAATGCAATGCAGAAAATGAGTTGGAGCTCTGCTCCAGTTAGTGGCTCTGTCCTGCTCTAGGTCATCATAGACTTTATTATTCACTCAGTGGGTGATAAGGAGTGAGGAGGACATAGGAGGTACCCATGAGCCAGCCTGAAAGTGACACACACACACACACACCCTGTACTGCCACTCACATTCCATTGGCCAGAACTCAATCATATGACCACTCCCACTTGGAATTTGCAATCTGGTAGTGAACCAGAGAAGGATATCATGTTTGGTAGGGTGAAGGGTCTGAGAAAAAGAGGAAGAACCCCAGTGAGATGGATTGGCAAAGTGGCAGCATCAATGGGCTCAAGTGTGGCAATAATAGTGAGGTTGGCCCAGGATCAGGCAGTGTTTCATTCTGCTGTGCATAAATAAGGTTGCTATGAGTCGGTACCGACTTGATGGCACCTAACAACAACAAGTGAACTGAGGAACAAGAGGAGAACATAGGTATTGGAGAGTACTAGCAAATTAAGTCTCAATTGTATGACTTTCAATACTAATGATACAAGGGTCCTAAAGCTTTAGACTGAAAGAAAATGTTTTACTACGACAAATTGCATCCCAATACAACTTGGTCACAGTGATCTAATCTAACTCTTATTTGTTAGCAACATGTTTCTTTAACTTCAAGGATAGAGCAATCAGTGACCAGCAAACAATAGTAATCATACAAAAGATCATCAGTTAAGATTTACACTCTCCTGATCTCAATTCTTTAGATTGTTTTTTTTTTTTTTTTTT
>NW_006408781.1:1127945-1128765 GCF_000296735.1 Chrysochloris asiatica
TACCTATAGTTTTATGTATTGCAGAGGCTCTGCAGGAAGCCTCGTTCACTGGCTACGCTGCAGCCCCATTTTAGGTATTCCAATCAGTCATAGGCAGAAGACGGACTTACAAGCCTTCTAGTGTGATGTTTCTGACTATTCTTTTCTCTCTCTCTCCAATGTCTACTCTGTATTATAATGCAAGGGAAACCAAGATTAAAAAAACAAACAAACAAAAAACAGTCAAGTATCTTAACATGATTCCCCCCCACCCCCCATTCCAGCCATGACTCAATCCCTGTATCTCAGAGCCCTGCAGTATCAAGGCTCTGCATATATCATTCTTTATCTCTGTCCCAATTGACCCTTTCAAACATGCCCAATTGTTCTTCCATCTGCCCCATTTCTCCACTTCCCTCTCCTCCTTGTATATTGCCCCCCTCCCCAGCTCCCAAGCTCTCGTGTGTCCAGTCCCCGCTCTGCGCTCCACCCTCCCCTCTTCCCCCCCACCCATCACCAACTCCCCAACAACCAACAAAGACTTCCCCCTACCCCCCTTTAGTATAATTTCTTTTTCTTAGACTTTTACAGTAATGGTCCTATGCAGTATTTCTCTTTTTGTGACTGACTAATTTCACTCAGTATAATGTCCTCAAGGTTCATCCATATTATGCGGTGGTTTATCACTTCCTTGTTATTCTTCAATGTAGCATAATATTCCATTGTGTGTATGTACCACACTTTGTTTATCCATTCCTCAGTTGATGGGCACTTTGGCTGTCTCCAGCTTTTTGCTATTGTAAATAGTGCTGTTATAAACATTGGTGTGCATATATCTTCT
>NW_006408781.1:1140622-1186829 GCF_000296735.1 Chrysochloris asiatica
GTTCAGGACTTCTTTCTAGTTGGAAACAGTTCAGGGCCGGCTGTGGCCGTTTGGTTTTAATTGGAAACTGTCTCTTTAAATTTCTAGGAGATCTGTGCGCATGCATAGTAGAACCCTCTGAGGGTGGGGCTGGGGTGCCCACTAGCTCAGGCACCGCTATAGTCACCCGAATGGAGGTGCGCAAACAGCAAGGGACCAATGAACAGCTACCAAAAGAGAAGAATGTCCACACCTTTATCTCAGCGGTTCTGCCAGGCGTCTGTGGCCGCTTTGATCTTTCCCCACGTGGTCTCACCCAAGATGGCGGCTCCTGGAGCAGCCGAGCGTCCAGGATTAGAAAGCAATAGATTTCTTGCTTCTGCCACAAATTCCCCCAGCTGTGAGCCTTCCAACCTTCTAAGTATTCCTTTATATGTAGTTCAGAGTTCTGGGACCATCCTCTGAGCCTGCTTGGTCGGGTATTTTGTGTTGTTGTTGGCGGAGCTCTCTGCTATACATCCACCCGATCCGCCATCTTGTTTGTTCTTCGATCCTTTGATTTCTTAACTGTTGCTTCCATGAATGTTAATTGTGGATCCAAGCAAAGGAAGTCTTTGACAACTTCAATATTTTCTCCGTTTATCATGATGTTATTTATTGGTCCAGTTTTGAGGATTTTTATGTTCTTTACATTGAGGTGCGATTCATACTGCAGGCTGTGATCTTTGATCTTCATCAGTAAACAATTTAAATCATCTTCACTTTCAGCAAAGTTTTATCATTTGCATTTCGCAAGTTGTTAAGGGGTCTTCCTCCAATCCTGATGGCACATTCTTCTTCATATAATTCAGTTTCTCAGACTAGTCTCTCAGCACACATAATGAATAAGTATGGTGAAAGAATACAACCTGGCACACACCTTTCCTGATTTTAAACCATTCCGTATCCCCTTTTTCTGTTCAAATGACTGCTTCTTGACACCTAATGACTCTAAATCAAATCTTCCTATTGTTACTATTGCTGTTAAGTGCTACTGAGTAAGTTCAGACTCATAGAGACCCTATATAGGGTTTCCAAGGAGATGCTGGTTAGCAGGTCAGTGCCACACCTGAGGGAGGATTCTAGTTATTCTTAGAGTGGAGGTGTGCATGTATGCATACTCATCGACACAAACTTGTATCCTGTACTACCTGCCCTGATTGCTCCCCAGGTGTGCTTACATCCTACCTCACGTTCTTTGGCCTTTACAAAGTCACTTCTTCTGTAGGGACATGGAGTGGGGTGGGGAACACTGGGAGGACACTGGATGTAAGTGGGAGAGAGTCTAGGCATGTGAGTGTGCACATAGCTCTGTCTAGCTCTGGAATCTACTCGGAAAAGAACTGGCTGGGCCCAGGAGTATGTCTGTACAGCGACACTCATACCTGAATCCTAATGGGACTCAGATGCTGATTTCATAGGCCATGTGATTCATGAAAACACCGAAGTAGGTGCTTATGGGGGCTTTGATCCTTGAAGCCCCAGAGCAAGAGTTCCTTTGATTCTTCCTTTGTGTGCTTACTCCCCTGCCATTTCCCACCTTTCACTAATTCAGCTTGGGGAAAGGGTAGCCATGCCCATATCCCCTCTCATCATTTTGCTTTTTGTTGGACACAAAGCCTGAGTAAGTTTATACAGGTTGGTCAATAACAAACTAGACATTTATTTATTTATTACTTGAGGAAAGGGCACTTCTTTCTGAGCACAACGGCTCAGTGGAATGTTCCAGAATGCAGTGGAACCAAGAAACAGCAATCATGGATAATCTTTATAGGTGATCTCTCTGTTTTCTATTGCCACATCTTAAAATGTATAGGATATAGTTCAGGGGGCAGAACAGCCAGAAGGAACAGAATCTTCTTCCTAGTTAGCAAATGTTTTTACCCTCTTCCCACTGATCACCATGGCCTGGTCACTCACACCCACTGTGGTTCAACTTTCCCTAAACATGCCTCTATCATGCTAGCTTGAGAGGGACTAGAATTCCTCAACAGCCTCTGAAACCCTGTAAAATTTATCTATAAGTTTATATGCAACATTTCTAATCTCCAAAGGCAAATAAAGATCAGACTTACAAAGATACTGTGACTAAAAGGCAATAGTAATAAAAACAAACAAACAAAATAGAAAATGAGGTATTTGACTTATGATAGAGACTACGATGGAACCTTTAAAATGGGACCTCATTGTAAATTGGGTACTACCTGTATTTGAAATGGCCAGAAACTTTCCTGACTGGGTGTTTGTTTCCTTTTCTGCCATATGAAGCTTAGAACAAAATGAGTTCCGGTGTACTTTTCAGAGCTAACATTCTGTGACTGATACTGATTCCACACACTTCCATAACAATGTGTCTATATAGTTGATGTGTTGTTTTTTAATGTGCAAGAAGGGGATACATTTAATACTTTGCACTATGCTGCAGGTTAATGCACCAGACTGCAAAGCCGTTGAAACTGCAAGGTCGGCAGTTCAAGCTCACCAGTTGTTCCTCAGAAACCCTATACAGGGTTGCTATGGGTTGGAACCAACTCAACGGCACTTAACAACAACAACTATAGTGAATCTTGTTTCCTAGAGGATGTCACTGGGATACTTGTGGGGTTGCTGAGAACCAAGGATAGCAGAAGAACCAAGACAAGAGGTATTGGATCTGGAACCCTGACTTGGACCCCTGTATCACACCTATCTTTTCCTAGTGGCCCCCAAGAAGTAACCAGTTAACATGCACGTGTGATGTACGTTCACCGAACATACTGAGCTTTAGACATTTCATGAAAACCAGGCACCATTCTGGATGCTGTTGTAGCATTGTGGTGAGGCTTGGTCTGTTTGGCAAAATGAGAGCCCTTTATTTACAGAGATGCATGTTTGATAAGGTGGTGGGTCAGAGAAAAAGAGGAGGACCCCGGTGAGATGAATTAGCAAAATGGCAGCATTAATGGGCTCAAGCATGGCAACAGTTGTGATGTTGTCTAGAATCAGACAGTATTTCCTTCTGTTGTGCATAGGGTCGCTGTGAGTTGGTACCGACTCGATTTACCTAACAACAACAACAAATAGGAAAAATAAGCCTCATTCTGCTGCAGTGGGGACATTATTGTCCTGGGGAGGGAGGGAATTTTCTGTGTATCAGTTCACATCTGAAAATCACAGGCTACGGTCCTTAACATGTTTCCATCTGGTAGACTGTTTTCCCCTTATAATAGTTTCACTTATTGATCCCTTAAAGGTAATGTGATTTTACACTGCCTTTAAGTGAAGTGTGAAGTAGTTCTGTATTCAAAGTGAGGCTTTGGAATCAAAAAAGGTAGAGAACTGGTTGACAGTGAAGTCTAAATATTTAATAAATGCACTTGACAATAACATTTTTCTAGTAAATGCTATCCTATCATAGACTATACTAGTTACTGTTTTATCAGTTCTGACTCATGGCCACCTCATGTGTGTCAGGAGTAGAACTATGTCCTATAAGGTTCTCAGTGGTTGTTTTAAGGAAGTAGATTGATAGATCTTTCTTCTGAGACACCTCTGGGTGGACTAAAACCTCCATCTTTTGGGTTAGCAGCCACATATGTAGCCATTTGCATCACCTATGACTCCTATGCGGTGCAGTAGTTTATGCATTGGGCTGCTAACCACAAGATCAGCAGTTTAAATCCACCAGCTACTCCATGGGAGAAAGAAGAGGCTTTCTGCTTCTGTAAAGATTTACAGCCCCAGACATGCTATGTAGAATCATGAGTCGGAATTGACTCGGTGGCAGTGGGGTGGAAGGACTCCTAGGCACTGGGCTAAAGACAGAAATAGGGGAATTTGTGCCACTCGGCCCCGCCCTCTGAGGATGCACCATCTCAGGATAGAGATTGATACTGATTCCCCTAAATGTGTGGAATACACTATGATGGTGAATTCCGCTTGTGCTTTGTGAGTAGAGATAAGGTAAAACGGCTAGGGGCATCGGAAAGTTTCACAGTAGAACTTACGCAAGCGTGAGCCCTGGAGGATAAGTCTGGTTCAGGAGGAGCAGATGGAAGTGGTGTGAGCAGAGGGAGGCCTCTGAGCTAGCACTGAACTGGGTGAGGGTGACAGACGATCCATGGCGGGTGGAGGGTGAGGCCACAGAGCAAGCCAGAGGAGCTGGGGATGGACACGGTCTGTTGAGCTAAGGTGTGGAGGGTACTGGATGGGAAGAGGTAAATGTTGGAAGTTTGTAGACAGGGTTGCTATGAATCAGAATTGACTGGATGGTGATGTGTTTTGGTTTGGGGAACAGAGGAGTGACATGACCAAATCTATGTCATAGGCAGCAGTTTCTGGTGGCCATGTGGGGGGTGTAGGCGAGGTCAGAGGAAACAGCAGGACACAGGAAACTGTGTGAAGAGCCAGGTTCAGCATCCTGGGCAACATATATCAGATAGAATGGCAGTAAGCAGAGAATGGGTGGTGGAGATATGACAGAAAGCAACCTTCACACAACATCATTTTGCTTGTCCAGCCTAACAAATAAGACATCATGGGCCCAAGGTTCTGGAAGAAGTCTAGCTCCTGGAATTTACATTAGGCTCATTCCCAATCTATCTGTGTGTGTCTCCAGCACTGGCTGCCATGTGTGCCTATAGGAAAATTTATTTGACACACATTTCCTGAGGCTGATGTTCTCTATAAGAAAGAATGCCCATTATTTACCTGGGGCACAAATGTCTTACTTGTACTTCAGAATTCCCATTGCTCCTCCTCCTTTGAGATAGGATCAGGTGTGTGAGCACCTCTGTAGAGTAAAAAACCAAGCTAAATTAAGATATATATGCAAATGAGTTTTTAGCATATTTGATTTTCATGTGAGATGCCCAGCTGCAAATTTCCACCACATCTTATGGGTCTCTAGAGAGCTGTGAACCACAGCTGGTTTCTAGGGACCAGTATTCTTAAGTGAGCAGCTAGAAAAAAAATTCTTCTTTAATATGTCTTGAAATGGATTCATGATTGAACCAGAAATATATCTTCATGTCAATAAACCAGAAAGCGGAGGGTCTTGCAAAGCACTTCAAGTGCATGTGTGATTAACATCTCATAGCCCACTTTAGTTCCAGAGCACGTTTGGAAATTTTCTGCATCCAAGTCAAGCAAAAACCCATATGCCCAGGAAAATGCAACGTGTCTTTGAATTAAAACTAGAACTGTGACCTTTGCAAGGTGACTTTAGAATATGAGTTCACAACTTTTTAAAAACAAGAAATGACAAGTTTGCACTCTTTATTTTGGCACAAAGAGCTAGTGCAGAGGACCTGGCTCACTTGGGCATGCTATGGACCAACATTGCCTTTAGCAGGGATGTGGGAGGAGCATAACGGGAATGCATCTGTGGATACCCACAAGCATCATTATCGGTGTGAATACCACCTTGTTCCCACAGCTCACCATATACTTCCAGCACTTGTGTTGAGTTTGGTGACCATCTCTTTTGTTTCTGTTTTGCCTTCCTGCTATTCATTTGTGACAGTTACTATTGTCTGCTCACCCATCAATCACCCTCCACTTAATTTTGTTTATAAGACCATGTGTGTGGCCATGTCCTTTCTGAGTGAAACACAATTGATCAAAACCACCATGACAGTCTAATTCCCTTACTGAGTTAAAGGAAGTGCACAATGAGTCCAGCTTGCATCCTCAGACCAGAAGATGGAGTATATAAGGAATAGATGCTCTAGTCTGAAAATGTAGATTATAATCAAGTTGTAGAGAGTTTTGTATGAAAGGCCCAAGAGTTTACATTTTGTTCTGTGTTGCTTGTGTTTGAGTACTTCCTTGGAGAGGTACAAGTGAAGAAGTGGGAATAGATTTTGTTCAGCATTGTTTGTGTTTGAGTAGTTCATTGGAAAGGTGCAGGTGAAGAAGCTGTAAAAGTGAGTCCGGCAAGGGGAGAAGTCAATAAGGTGCTTGTTTGTAAAAGTTTACTACTCTCGGCAATGGGAGTGCAATCCTTTGGATCCACTGGGGAAGTGTGAAGAGCAAGCTTTAGAAAAGATCTGCTGGAGTTAAGGAGGCTAAGCCATTTATCCTGTGACTCTTAATCCTTGCTAACTGAGTATACCCTTTTCCCCAAGGCAGATACTTCCCCAATTCCTGGGTTATCCCCTTTTGTAGAAGGTCCCTTGCTGCTGGAGAAAACTCTCAGGAAGAACACATTGGGAGAAGCAGGCATTTGTAGCTGGGAGCTGGCAGAGTCCTGGGAACTGTAGTCCATGGCTTCAGGATAGTTTAGGGGGTAGACGGGTTGGGGGCACAGGCATCCACAGCATCTGTACGTTTGTTAATAAAGAGACACAGGAAAGTTGTGAATGGATAAAGGACAAGGTTAGAAGTTGTCTGACAAAGATTTCTCTGGACACTGAGTCAATGATGGGTGGTGGTAGTGGTGGTTGTGTGATGCCAAGGTGGTTTTGGCTTATAACAGCCCTGTATAGGGTTTCCAAGACTGTAAATCTTTACAGGACTAGAGAGCCTCATCTTTCTCGGACAGAATAGCTGGTGAATTCAACTGCTGACCTGTGGCTAGCAGCCCTGTAAGTAACCCACCAGGGCCCTTTGATGATGGATAGGAGTTCGCGTTTACATTTATAAGGAATTGTTTGTGTCTTGTGCAATATAATAAGCCTCATGTCCTCAAGATGCTTACTTGCTGGAAATGGGCTATTCCTGCCAGAAGAGCCTCCTCAATACAAATGGCCAAGTGTGAGGGAATGAGGAAGTAAACTAAACTAGAGAGCACAGAAAGGAGGAAATTGCTGTGAGCAACAATTGCAGGGATAGCATGGAGAGGATGGACTCAGCCTCTAGTTGGATGAGGGAGTCTTAGTCTCCTAGTGTTGTTGTAACAGAAACACAGTCAGTGGGTGGTTTTCAAGGACAGACATTTATTTTCTGACAGTTCAGGAGGTTAGAAGTCTGAGTTGAGGACACCAGCTTTAGATGTCTCTGTCAGGTCTTGGGGAGGATCCTGGTCCCTTTCAGCTTCCTTAGTTCCCAGCGTCTTTGGTTCCTTAACAGTCATCATGCAGCATCTGTCTTCTACTATTTGGGTTTGTTCCTGTGTTTAATCTGCTCTTTTAATAACTCTGAAGTGATTAGGTTTAGGACATACCCACACTGAAGGCCTCATTGTTTTTGTTGTTGTTAAGTGTAGTCAAGTTGCTTCCGACTCATAACGATCCTGTATACGGTTTCTGGCTGGTGGGTTTGAACAACCAACCTTCTGGATAGCAGTCCAGTGCTTATCCTTCTAGACTAATTAGATGCTGACATTAAGAGATAAGTATTTTAGCATAATTATGATAAATATGGAGTCCTAGTGTGGCTCTGTGGGTTAATGTGCTGGACGGCAAAGTCAGTTTTAACTTCAAGGTCAGCAGTTCACCAGCTGCTCCTCAGAAACCTATACAAGGTTGGGACTGACTCGATGACACTTAACAACAACAACAACAACAATAAATATGTTAAATAATTCACAGAGAAACACAGATAGAGTGGGTGAAAAGATGAATAATTGCTAGAAGTGATATGTGAATTGTAAACATAAATAAATAGAAATTCCAGAACTGATAAGTACCCTACATGAAAAAGAAAATCATTGACTGGACTTAACAGTATACTAAACACAGCAAAAGAAAGGATCAGTGAAAATAGGTCAATAGAAATCAACCAAACTGTGGCACAGATAGAGAAAAGATTAAAAAATAATTAATAAACAGACTCTGAGCTATGGCACAGTGCCCCAAATTTTCTAAATTTATCTCACAATTTTCTAAATGTGTCTAAAGCACTAATTCACTGATCCATGAAGTTTAACAAGTCTCAAGCAGTATAATTGCAAAGAAAAACATACCTAGCCATGTTATAGTCGAACTGCTGAAAATCAAAGATTAAGACCAAACCTTTAATGCATGAATAACCACAGCAACAAGACACATGATCTAAGAGGGAATACTAATAAGATTATTGCCTGACTTCTACTAAGAAAAAGTGGAAGCTGGACTCTATATTCAGCAAAAATTATTATTTAAAAAAAAACAACAAGTGAAATAAATACATTTAAAAAGAAAAAGTAAAGAATTTGTTGTCAGAAGATCCACACCATAAGAAATTCTGAAAGATATTCTTCAGGCTGAAAGAAAGTAAATAATACCAGATAGAAAATCAGAGACTCAGTAAAAATGAAGAACACTAAAAATGATAAGTGTTTAAATAATTGTGAAAGATAAATTGGACTTTGTCCAACACATGCTTGCTCTTAAAAACACACCCCTAGGAAAATAAAAGCAAATCATAGGGTGGTTAAAAAAGGGTTTGGCTTGGTGGGACTTGTTGCTCTCACTGCTACTGTCTGGGGGATATGTGCTAGAAAACACACAGAGGAAAGGACAAGGAAGATTTATTCTCAGCATCTCCCTTGCCCTCTCTTTAAGCCAGAACCAGAGGTACCTCTTCTGAGTGTTCCAGGTTCCCATTTCCATGTTTCTGGCTGCCTTGAGTCCGGGCTTGGCGATACGACTGACGTAAATTTAGGAGACTCATCACCAGTTTAGTGGTACATTGAATTCGATCATCTTCTCTGGTATACCTGCTATTGTAGTTTTCAGCGTGCTCACATGCCTGTCCCAGGTGTTAGTATGCATTGAGTGAGAGGGACAGAGGGCAGTGTGATCACTCCATCTTAACCAGAACCTAATCCTATGAAGTAAGCTTTGAGCATGTTAATTCCAAGATACTTATGGGACATCCAGCTGAGAATATGCTTCTGGGGATTTGAATGACATCTGGATTGAAAGCAAATATTTCAGTCTTCAATTTACAGGTGCTGATTCCGGTTTTAGAACTAGATGAAATCAATCAGAAAACGTGTACAGAGTAAGAAAAATGGACTGAGAATTGCACCCTTGGGACCATCAACATTTAAGTGGTAAGCAAAGGAAGAGGAACCAAAGAAGAGGAATTAGACAGGCAGGAGAAAACCCAGGACAGGATAGTATCAAATCTCCCTCCTAGCTCTCTTCTCAATTCTGCAGACCTTTGGCTCAGTGTTTCTCAGTGTCTGTCCATATAATGCCTGTATCAGAATCACCTAAGGATGTGTGTTTAAAATATAGGTTCCCCTGCCATGCTCCACACTTATGTACTTACAATGATAAGCACTTGGGCCTGCTGCCTGAGAACTTGCCTCTCCTTCCATGAGTTTCTTAAGTATATTTGAATTACAGAATCACTGTCCTAGATCTAGAAAAGTGTTGGAACTGCTGAAGTCATACAAAGAGAAGGTGCCGAACAAAGGGGAAGGTAAGAGAAAAGAAGACCAGAGTGCCAAAGAGGGAGGGAGAGATTCCTAAGTTTTGATAGATGGGGTGGGAGGACGAAGAGGGAGAGGGGGAGGAAGAGGAAGAAATAAGTCCTTTTTCATAATTTTAGGTCCCAGGCAGAGAAACTTGGAGCAGCTAAGTTTGGGGTTCATCTTGAGAGTTTCTCATTTGGTACGCGATCCTCTGGGGTTCCAGGCAGACTGAGGGGGTTAATGAGAAGAGAGTGGAGTCAGCCACTGCAGCTGTGGCCGGACTCCCCTTGACGGCAATGAGCAATTCAGGCTGACACTGTCCTTTAAATAGCATCCAATCGTTACTTCTACATGACTCAACCAACAAAGGTTAGCTGGAATTTTCTACTCTGACTCTAGTAGTCATGATGTATGGCTGTGCTTCTCTAGCCAAAGGAGCCCTAGAGACACAGTGGTTAAAACACTTGGCTGCCAACCCAAAGGCTGGTGGTTCAAACCCACCAGCCACTCTAATGGGGAAAGATATGGCAGTTTGTCTCTGTAAAGGTTATAGCCTTGGAAACCCCTTGGGGCAGTTTATTCTGTCTTATAAAGAAATCCTGCTGTGGTGCTGTAGGATCAGCACTGGACTGTGAACCACAAGGTCGGCAGTTCAAATCTACCAGATGCTCCTTGAAAGTCCTATACAGGGTTGCTATGAGTTGGAACTGACTCAACACCCCTTAGCAACACCACCATTGTGCCATTATGTCTGGGAATTGACTGAGCAGCAGTGAAGTTTTGTTACTCTAGTCAAACAACATCTGTTTGGAAAACGGAATGAAACTGCTTGGGGTAGAAAGCTACACACACCTGGTCCCACCCCCACCCCCAACTACACAGTTATTGTTGTTGTTATTGTTAAAAGTCATCAAGTCAGTTCTGACTCAAAGCAGTCCTTTTTTAGGATTTCTAAAGAGTGCACTGGACAGAGAAGTCAGTTTGAACTGCAAGGTCAGCAGTTCAAACTCACCAGCCGCTCCTCGAAAACCCTACACAGGGTCGCTATGAGTTGGAACCAACTCAATGGCACTTAACAACAGCAACAACAACAACAAAGAGCAGCTAGTGGGTTTGAACAGTCAATCTTGTAGTTAGCAGTACAATGTTTATCCTCCAGAGCCACACCAGGACTCCACAAATGCCTTGAGAAAGTCCAAAAGTTAGTATCAATGAAAACCACATTAGATGAAATGGGAATTCATCACCAAAGTGCCAAGAAAACTAGACCTGACCTCATTCAAATCTCCTAATAATTAAAGCAATCCAGGTTCTCCTGTCTTTCACTTAATTTCTTCTCATCTTTTATCTTTTCCTGTGAGTGATGCCAAACAGTGATGATGGCCCTTTTATCCCTGTATTCTTGGCTCCCAGCACAGTGTCGGCACATAGTAGGGGTTCAATATATTTGTTACATTTACTAAACTTTACATTGACTGAATTTCTCCCATTCTTTTTTCTATCATTTTCTTTCCTAGTCTTCTTCTTTCTCCTTTGGGTCTTTTCTTCCTCTCACTAGTGCCTAATTATTGCCAGAAAAGGACAAAGCTTAGAACTAAAGTGCGAAGAAAAGAGCCTTCCATCTCCCTTTTCTGACTTCCCCTCCACTTCTCCTGCTTTTCCCTTCTCTTCTTCCATAGATCCTTACGGTAGCGTAGTGGTTACGAATCGGGCTGCGAACATCAGGGTCAGCAGTTCGAAACTACCAGCTGTTCCACGGGAGAAAGATGAGGCTTTCTGCTCCCGTAAAGATTTACAGCCTCAGAAACCCTGTACAGGGTCGCTATGAGTCGGAACAGACTCCACGGCACATAACAACAACAATAACAACAACACCCTTTGAAATTCCATATAGTGATCCTGTACAGGATCGGCTGGTGAGTCTGAACTGCTGATCTTGTGGTTTAAACCAACCTTGTGGACCAGTGCTTTATCCCACAGTGCCACACCAGGACTCCATCTTAATAATGCAGTGTTATTCAAGTCATTGGCATAAAAACTATTTCTCATTTCATATTATTTCCCCATCTTTAGTGATTCTTAGCTTTGAATGAAAAAAACTCCCCTTGAGGACAAAAACAACTTCATTGTAATCCATTTAATTGTTGTTGTTATTGTTATGTGCCTTGGAGTCGGTTCCGACTCATAGAGACCCTGTACAGGGTTTCTGAGGCTGTAAGTCTTTACGGGAGCAGAACGCTTCATCTTTCTCCCGCGGAACAGCTAGTAGTTTCAAACTGTTGACCTTGTGGTTCGCAGTCTGATTCATAACCACTACGCTACCAGAGCTCCTTTAATAGACAATACTTTTGTATTTTTAAGTAGTGAGTGCTTACATTTTATGAAGAATTATTATATCTCTGTCTTATATTTAACAGATTATCTAAAGTCCTGAGTACTCAAGCTTTGACCAAAGTCTCAGCCACAAATTAAATGAAAGTAACACTATGTCCCTTCCATCTCCAAGACAATCCATTGTGTCACTTTGCTTACTCTGCTATGAACAATGAGCCAATGTTTATGGATACCAACTGTGCCAGAAATTGCTGAGACTGTGAGTATGTGTATTTAAAGTAACAGTGAAAGATGCTTGGCTTTTCCAAATCTATTGTTCTTTTGACTTACCATGCTCTCATCAGCAGTTTACATGTTTCTGAGTAATCTAGGTCCTCGGGTCATCTGAGAGTTAACTACCCCTGCAATAGAAAAGAGAGGATACAAATTCAGATCACACATTTTCCTTCCTGGAAGCAACTCTCAGAATAGCTGGAGGAAAAAGGACATAAACATCTGTTGGACCCCTTCTACAGGCTACCTAACTTCTAAGTGTTAATTCATTTAGTTCTCAAAAATGAGACACAAGGGAGGAGTTATTTTTGTATCACACGTGGAGAAATAGGGGCTCAGAGAGGTTAGGTAATTTTCTTAAGGTCATAGAGCTAGACATTGATGACGTTTTGATTCATATTTAGGTTAGCTTAATTCCAAAGCCCTGTCTCTCCACCACACCCTCTTCTACTTGGAGTGCTTTCATTCTACTACTGGATTAGTGGCCCAACCTTTGTGTAGTTCTTTCTTTGTCCAGAGAAACATGCATGGTGACCAGCCCTATAAATTGCCTCACCCACAATCCTCCCCTTTCTTACTGCTTTCTTAATGTGCTTTACCAGTAATACCAAAACCCAGGCCAGTTGCCATCGAGTTTATTCTGACTCATGACAGCCCTATGTGTGTCAAATATAAGTGCACTCATTGTGTTGTCGATGACTGTGCTTTTTCCAAAGTAAATAATCAGGCCTTTCTTCTGAGGCTCCTCTGTGTAGATTTCACTGTTTGTGATGCCCGGAAATACCCATCTGCATGAAGTTCCGCAGACATTTCTCAGGTGCTTTCACAGATGTCTCCTTTAGGATGTTATGTTGTAGTTTACTGATATGGGACCTGGGCTGAAGAGAGATGATGGGGTGGCTCCATGTCATAGAACCTGTCAGTGACTAAGCTAGTTCTGGAAGAAGGATGGGCCAGGGGCCAGGGCAGGCAAGACTAGACAAGGGTTGAGGGGGTGGAAGAGTAATGTAACCAGAACATTTCAGTACAGAGACCACATTCTGCTTGCTGGTAAGTGCAAAATTTTCTGAGTTTAGTTACCCATTTTGCTGTTTAGGCATTTGTTGTTATGTGCCATAGAGGAACAAAGCAACTTCCCTCCTTCCCTCACACTGCAGATTGTGCTTTCAGCTCAGTGCTTCAGAGCCACAGTGTTGGGGGGTACTTAGGGAAACTTCTCTGGCTTGTGGACCATGGCCCTAGTCTCCATTCCCACTTCTCTGATCGCTGACCCCACAAGAACTTCTCTCCTAGACCCTTTCTTTCAAATCTTTTCTCTCTCTCACATACAATCTCTGTTCTCCACCTTCTGTCCTTTGAGCCTGTCTCTCTGAGACCCCACTCTTCCATAGGTAGTGACCCCCATGTGTATAAGCAGTCAGGGTCAGCTTTTTCCCTCTCACTTTCTGCTGATGCTTGTGTTTCTTCATTGTGAAAATATATATCCAAGAAAGTGACAAGGGAGTCCAACTATCAGTCAGATTGTCTTTATCCCTGTGTCTCCTTTCCCTTCATGACAACAGCTATTGTTGTTGCTAAGTGCTAAGAGCCATCGAGTTGGTTCTGACTCATAGTGATCCTGTATAGGGTTTCTGAAGAGCAACTGGTGAATTGGAACCACTGACCTTGTGACTCAAACTGACCTTGTGGTCCAGTGCATTATCCTACAACATCACACCAGGACGACGACTAAGTAATGATGTCTTTACACATGTTCCTGACTTATTAATTCCCAGACTTCATCTGTTTAGCCTTTACTGTAGGCCTTTGGAGTTCTTATTCCATCACACATTTCATTTAATTTCATGTGTTCCTACATGGAATCTAATGTAGTGAGAAATCTGGTCGATGACTAGTGTTATGGATTGCTGCTTTTACAGATATGTGCTAAAATCCTGACTGCTGTACCTGTAAATATGACGGATGTACTTAGAAAGAGGAATTTTTGTGATGTTAATGAAGTCATACCTGTGTAAGCTGGTTCCTAAAGCTAACCCCACTGAGTTTAAAAAAAAAAAAAAAAAAACCCCAACAGAATAAGCACACAGACACATACAGGAGAAAGAGGAGAAAAGCCGATGAGAGAGTCAAACAGATCTACAATTACTAACAGCTATGATGAGCTGAAATAGACTAAGAGGAACTCTCCCTAGAACAACAGCCTAAATTGGACTTCTAGCCTCCTGCATTGTGGGAAAATAAATATCTATTCTTTAAAGTCACCCAAGGAGCCTAAGAAGTTCTGGTGGGAGTCTTGGTGTGGCGCTGTGGACTAGTGCATCAGACTGCAAAGTCATTTGAACTGCAAGGTCAGTGGTTCAAGCTCACCAGCTGCTCCTTGGAAACCCTATACAGGGTCGCTATGGGTCGGAATCAACTCAACGGCACTTAACAACAACAAGGAGCTCTGGTAGTGTAGTGGTTACGAGTTGGGCTGCTAACTTCAAGGTCAGCAGTTCAAAACTACCAGCTGTTCTGTGGGAGAAAGATGACACTTTCTGCTCCCGTAAAGATTTACATCCTCAGAAACCCTATATAGGGTCACTGTGAGTCAGAACTGACTCCACGGCACACAGCCACCACCACCAAAGTCGCCTACTTGTGGCACTTGTTACAACAGCACTCATTAAGCAATTCAGACAACTGAGCACAAACCATTCTTTTAGTAGATGAAGAAATTAAGATCCACCCGTGATGGTGGAATGATTTTGTAAGGCCACACAGCTAGTTGGAATAAAGTCAGTCAATCAGATTGTTTTTTATTTGTCATTTCTGCTTTTGGTTTTTACTTATTGGCGAAGCTGGTAACCTAGCTGAAGGACTGCCTTTCACATAGTAGGTATGCATATGGAAACCTATCCACTACCATCAAATAGACTTTGATTCATAGTGACTCTGTGCAGAGTTTCCAAGACTGTAAATCTTTACAGGAACAGAAAGCCTCATCTTTCTCCATATGGAGAGGAAGAGAAAAAATGATAGAGAATGAGGGTAAACGGGCTCTTTGCTTAAAAGTTGGTTGAGTTCCTATGAAACATAAAAGTTCTAAAAGAAGTAAGATTTATTATATTGCATGAGTGTCATAGGACTAATACAAAATTTTCTTCATCATGAATTGCACGTTCATAAACAAGGGTCATGGCTGGTCATCTCCAAGACAACCTCCAATGATCCTTGCTTCCTGGTGTCCGAGCCCTTGTGTGGACTGGATTGAATGACTCACTGCCAATTAAGAACAAGAGAAGTACTGAGGTGTCACTTCTCAGAGTAAGTTATTAAAAAACTGTGACTTCTGTTTCAATCATTCTGTATGTGTATGTGAACTCATGGATCATTCACTCATGGGGAAGCTAGCAGCCATATTTTGAGGAAGCCCTGTGAGCAGTTCATATAGTGAGGAACTTTTGGCTGATTGTTGTTTTTGTTGTTGTTATGTGCCGTGGAGTCAGTTCCGACTCATAGCGACCCTGCATAGGGTTTCTGAGGCTGTAAATCTTTACAGGAGTAGAAAGCCTCATCTTTCTCCTACGGAACAGCTGGTGATTTCAAACTGCTGACCTTGCGGCTTGCAGCCTGATTTGTAACCACTATGCTACCAGAGCTGATGGCCAGAATGAAAACCAAGACCCTCAGTCCAGCTGTTTGTGAGGAAATGAGATCTGATAACAATCAGGTACTTGGACCTGGAACTGGTTCCTCCCAGGAGAGTCTTCAGATGAAACCACAGTTCCAGTTGACCACTTGACTGTGGTCTCATGAAAAGGTCATGAAATTAAGCAACACTGGCATTTCTGACATAATATTGTTTTTGTTTTGTTTTAAACTGCTAAATTTTGTGGAAATGTGTTAGGTAGCAACAGATAAGAAATACAAGGGTGAAATAAAGATGAAAGACATTTTAGTTCATTCATTTTTTTTGTCACTTGGGCCAATTGTATTACAATCTTAGGGACAAACTGAAATGTTTTAAACATTCCTTCAGAGCTGTTTAGCAATATATTTTGAAAATATAGGCCCATTATCTGTTTTTCCTCTTAAAGGCATTGTTGTTGTTGACTCACAGCAACCCTGTAGAGAGTTTCCAAGGAGTGGCTGGTGGGTTTGAACCACTGACCTTGTGGTCCAAATCAATCTTGTGGTCCAGTGCTTTATCCCACAACCAGGACTCCCCTTAAAGCTACACCAGGACTCCCCATAAAGCTATAAAAGGCATTGCCTGCCCCCAAATGAGTTTAAAAATACATTTTGGTCCTTCTGAGGTGGGACATTCCCACTTGAAAGGACAAGCAGACCAGCCTGGAACAGCTAGAGAAACAGAAGATACTTCTTGAAAGAAAGACAAGCAGGAAATACCCAAAAAAACAAAAATGGCAGTCTGATCAGATACTAAAAGAACAAGTAACTTGTTTGCTAGGGAGCCATCAAGGCAAGTAATCAAGTCCCTTCAAGACAAACCCCTCTCTAAGCCTGAAACTCAAAGAGAACTTATGAGCTGGCATGTAAACTTGCTGGTGACCATGTTGGTCTGCTGGTGAGTGGAGGAGAGGGAAAGTCAGCAATGAAGAAATGGACTGAGTTAAACCACATTCCACAGACTCCTGTTGACCTGGATATGAGCGAGAGAAGAAGAAGGGCTGATTGGTCCAAAGTGTAGTGAGACCTGTGGACTTTTGTGCCCACGGACAAGGACATAGCCACAAAGGGCTAGATCTGAGAGTGAAGCATCCAGCTGATATGAAGTGAGGGAAGATGCATAAGAACGCCCAAACTTGTAGATAGTACCCATTCGACCTAGCTTCGATGGCTTGATGATCAGAATTCGACTAGAGGAAGATAAATAAATAATTTTTGATAAAGGAAACAAGTGTAAAGTGATACAATTTGATGAACTTGACCTATACTTATGGATGTAGTAGCTCAAAATACCAAGAGGGAAGGAGACTTCACATCAAGTATCAATCCTATCCCCTCTGTATACAGGGTTGATAGAGATGGGCAACTTAGACATTGGCTACTTAAAATGGGGAGGTATAAAGGTATGAAGTGACTGGCTTACAAGTTTTTAAGAGGGAGTTTAGTTTAAGAGTGTGCAGGGAAAAGTAGAATATCCACTGAATAGTTTTCATCTTGTCTCAACAGGTCTGGTGAAAAGAGATGGGGATAAGATTCTTATGATTCAATAGGAAGTAACTGTTATCATGACTAACTGTAGATGTCACAACTGTAAAGGTAGAAGTTTGGTAACAAAAAGGAAGGAGTAGTTAATCTTACAGTCTAGGCAGGAACAGAGGACCCTAGGAGGAGCAAAGGAGAAGAGCATGAGTAGAATGTGGGGCCCTAAACAGTGATGCAGCGGCACAAGAGATGGAGGCAGAGATGAGGACTTGGAGAGATAGAGCAGTTGAGTACTCTAGACTTATGGAAATAGAAAGGCTGTGTGCTGACAGCTGGGAGGCAGGCTTGCAGAATATGCCCTTTGGTTGTTTCAATGATTATATATTCCTGAGTGTTTTTGTGTACATCCCCCAAAAAACCCCAGAGGGAGTAGAAACAAATACTGTTGAATGATAATGCACGGAGGAGATTGTAATCATTACAACAAAACAAGGAATGTAAAATTGATGTTCTCCCATGTAAACTATCACTCAAGTCACAATAAAAACTTAAAAACAACAACAAAAAAACAACAAACATTTTGGTAATAAAGAAAAAAAGCACTTGGAAACTCATTCAGCTATGAAATAGTTTAAAGGCACACCATATTTGGATGTGAGGCCTAGAATTATTCTGAAGGATCAGTGGAATTAGTCTTTTTTTGGAACGAATCACTGTCTGCTTCTCTTCTTCCCCTACAGCTGGTCAACCCTGAAAGGCATTGGAGCTCCTGTTCATTTTCAGAGGAGGAGATGGGCCTGCAAAAGGTCTAGCATTCCTACTTTATAATCACATCTAAAAAGAGAATGACTTCCATGTTCTACCTCCCACTTACCCACCCAGACAGCCTGCGGAGATAAAGCTCAGCCTGAAAGACCAGGGTTTAGAGATAATAAAAGTTGCCTGCAGTAACAAGAATGACACCGAGCATGCCAGAAGAAAGAGATCTGACCTGAAGATCTGAACACTTGAATGTTTACAAAGTACAGTTCCATGGAGACTTAGCAGGTGGGAGATCACCCAAATTCCATGTAGCAGAAATAAAAAGCAATGCTTCAGAAACTGTGATCATTTGGGGAGATATCAAAAGCCCAGAATGACAGATTTGGAGACGATAAATCAATAAAAATTGTGACCAATGAAGATTAATTGAATTCAGTGTTCCTACAACCAGTTTGAACCACAAGGTCAGTGGTTCAAACTCACCAGCTACTCCTTGGAAACTCTATACAGAGTTGCTTTAAGTTGAAACAGAGTCGATGGCACTTAACAACAATAACACAACAGAACCATAGCAAAAGGAATTTATAACTAGGTGCTGAGTTAGAATCCCAGTCAGTATTCTAATGCCCCTGCTTGTTTTATTGCTAATTCTTTTTAAGAAAAGCATTTATAGTGATCTGCCGAAGGATAAAAGAGACCACCATAACCTCATGAAACGTATATAGATAGTCTAGTGAGGAAGGAAGTCTCTCTTAATATCTCTTTTCTTTTTTCCTCTTCTTTTCTCTCTTACTCCTTTCTTCTCTCTCATTCTTCTCTTCCTTTGTTCTTTCCTTCTCCTCTCTTGTTCTTCCCTCCATGTTCCTCCCACCACATATCTCCCTCCTTCCAGTCTATAACTGGGAAACAAAAAAGCCCAATAAAGAGGGCGGGACCAGGGACCTGAAGGAAGATGTGTCACGAGAGGGCACACCATACCTCTCTGGTGAATCTTTCTATATTTAGCTGCACTAAAAGCCATATTTATGTTATTTTTTCATTTATAGACTCATTATTTCTATATAGGAACTGTATTTTCCGCTAGTTAAGTCAAGCCACTCAATTCATGTCCTTTGCATCAAGGAAGAGAACCCAAAAGTATAGAGACTAGTGACCCAGAGTGGCTTTTAAATATGGAAGCGCTATTGCGGCCCTGCTGTGTGAAAGGAACGGTCAAGACCCCTCTCCTGGCCAGCTGGGAAGCCTGTGATTGATTTCCGAAAAGCCTATAGAAAAAGAGCGATAGGAGACTGGGTAAGAAGCAAAAGGAATAAATTGAACACACATGTGTAATTGTTATTCATATGAACGTTTTCTGTATTACTTCATAACACAGCTGTATACACAAAAAAACAGTCCCCTTTGCTTCTTCTTATTGGAATCTTATTAATTTCTGTTTAATGGAACACAAATGTTTGTGAGCTTCATTTGGGGGAGCACAGCCTAGCTGGGGACTTGTTAAGCACCAGCCTCCAGGGTTGTGCCCATCTCATACAAAACGTCTCTGGGCCTTTCAAAGTCCCTTGACAGTGCATCTTTTGAGGACTCCAGTTGCCATAGTCACCAAAGTGCCTATTTGCAAGGAAAATTGGAAGCCATGCTCATTATGTCAAAAATTGCATGGGAGGGATAAAGAGAGCATGTTTGCTTCTGTAGTGGGCAATTGGCTGTGTGCTTGATCCTGCCCACAGTCCTCCATCAAACAATGTCTTGTTCAACTGCCTAAGTCAAAGTGTACCACTCCTATACTTCCAGCTGGGATGTGAACTACAAATCATCACCCACAAACTCACAGCACAGACTCACAAGTCCATCTGTTTTGGTGACTTTGCGACTTTGCAAGGACGATTGATGGGGTGGCTGGAAGGTAGGGTGGGAAATCACAACAACATTTTTTTCTGTGGCTATCCGTCACCAATTAGGTGTTTGACCTGGACTTGTGATATTTGGTTTTTTTAAAAGAGATCAACTTAGGGAGTGGTGAGTGAAGTCATTTGTAGGGTCTCTCCCATCTTCCAAATTCTGTGATTTTGAAACACACACTGTATGCTGATACATTAACATTATGTGCTCAGATGTACAGAGCTTTTTCAAAAAACCACTGACACTTGCTTTAAGTGCATAAACAGAAAGTCTCATATTTTTACCATGAGGTGTGTACCGTAAGCACAATCAATCCTCTCCCCTCAGCCCAGTTACCCAACTCTCAAACATGGAATTAACCTCAGAAAGCATACTTTTAATCATTTGAGGTTACTTTCATTAACAATTGCTGCCCACGCCAAAATAATCGAAATGCTACTTGTAAGGCATTCTGATCTTTCTTTTTCATTTCATTTTGGTCACTCTCTATAAAAAAATAAATAGGTTCGGGACTGGGGTAGTTATTCTAAAGTTTATTTTCCACACATAGGTTGTTAAGAGTTGGAAAAGACTCACTGGCACTTAACAACAACAAAACATAGCTGGAGAATCGCAAGACCTGGGGACTCCTGGGCCCAGAGACAGGGACATGCCACAGAGGACTAGAGCCAAGAGAAAAGTGTCCAGCTGATATGAAATGAGGAGAGATGCACAAGAACACCCATATTTGCAGATAGTACCCACTTGACCTGGCTTCAATGGCTGTATGATCAGAAGTCAACTAGAAGAAGAAAAAAGGAGTATTCTACTACAATTTGATAAACTTGACCTATACTTATGGATGTAGTAGCTTAAAAGAGGGAACAAATCTTTACAGCAAGGATCACTCCCACCCCCTCAGTACACAGGGTTGACAGAGATGGGCAACTTAGACATTGGCTATCCAAAAAGCGGGGGAGTGGGGGTGGGGCGTGGGCTACAAAGGCAAGAAGTGACTGGTTTATAAGCTTTCAAGAGGGAGCCTAGTTCCAGAGGGTGCGGGGGAAGGCAGAATCTCCACTGAGTGGTTTCCAATCAGTTTAGATGAGGCTGATGAAATGAGATGGGGATAAGACTCTTGTGGTTCAAGAGTGAATAATTGCTATCAGGACTGACTTTGAAGGTTGGAAATGTAAAGGTAGATGTTTTGTAACAGAAGGAGGGGAGTGGTTGATTTTGCAGTCCTGGAGTGGAAGTCCCAGGGACCATTAAGGGAGAAGAGTGGAGTGCAGGACCCTATCCAGAGAAGCAGTGATGCCAGTGATGGATGATGTGGAAAGATGGAATGGCTGGGGACTCTAGGCTCAGAGAGGGAAAGGGGCTATGTGCTGATGGCTGGGGATGGGCAGGCTTGCAGGGTGACTCTTTAGTTGTTGGATGATGCATGGAGAGGCTTGTAATCATTGCAATGAAACAAAATACGATAGGATGAATGTAAAGCTAATGTTCTCCCATGTAAGCTATCACATAATTCACAATAAAAACTTAACAACAACAACATATAGCTGAGTATCTACTCTGTAATGACTACTTTTACATGCCTTATCTCATCTTAATAATGTTGGATTACCCAATATGCAAGGCAAGAATGAATTTAATTATTAATCTATATGAACAATTGTCCACATCTTCACCACATCCAAAATTCTGCTTCTAGGTATGACTGTCATCTGTCTCTCATTCGACCTCACAGCATTGCCTATAGAATCGAAACCTTTTTCAAACTGACAATCCCTGACAGGGAAAAAGTACCCAGTAAGCACATAAATCAGCACAAGTAAGCCAGTGCTCACCTTGCTTATTGGATAATCTGTCCCTGCTTACTTACCAACTCTATGAAGTAACTATTGTCATTACCATTTTAAATGAAAAGGAGGCCATGGGTAGGAGAGACGGGTAACTCTGCCATTTCTTTCCAGGTGAGTAGCAAATACATTGCTTCTCTTTTGCTTCACTTAGAAGGTTCTGGAAATCAGGGTGGGAGCAGAGAGAGAGATTGTAAAGAGATGAATTCAGTGAAATTTTAATGGGCCAAAATATATTTTTTCAAGACAAAATATAATTGCACAGGGAGGAGAAAGTCATGAAGCAAAATTAATACTTTTGGCCTCTATCTACATTTTTGTTAATTGTTTAAATGAAAATAACTAAATTTTGAAAGTATACAAGTTTTAACAGGAAACTAAATGCATTCACTGACACTCCTTAATGGAAAAATAGGACCACATCTTAGCTGGTTTGGAGGAAAGAGTAAGTAAGGCTCAGAGAAGCTAACAGATTACTCACGTCAACAGAACTGTGGAACTTTGTGGTTTCCCTTTCATCTGTGTAAGAATCAGATGAATTAATGGCTATGAATCTGGGTTGTAAAATAAGATACTTAGCCAATTATTGTTATTATTATTAATAACACATACTTATTTGTTTCCTTTAACAAACACTCACATAGAACTTACTGTGTGCCAGGTACTATTCTAAAGGCTTGATTCTCCTAAGAGCCCTAAGAGGACGTTACTCTTAGTGAATCCAGTGTGTAAACAAGGAAACAGAAGTATTTCTTTTTCAGAGGATCTGAGCAAACAACTCCACCACCCCCGTGTTAGTTTGTTGAACGGGTGTTGTAGCGATGCTAGAAGCTCTGCCAACCATGGTGCTTCTAGACTAAGACAGAGGAGGAAGAAAGATCTGATGTTCTATTTCTGAAAACAAAAACCTTATGGCTCACAACAGAACACTGTCCGAGTCACTTACTTTGGACACATCAACAGAAGGGATCAGTTTCAAGGGGAAGATACCATGTTTGGTGAAGTTGATTGATATTATTGCTTGGCATACTATACTTTGGAAGGATTCTGTAAGTGATTAGCAATGCCTGCTCTGTTTGTCATGGGAGTATGCAGAGTTCCATTAGTCTAATATCTGAATTTTACACACACCAGGAAATTGAAATTCAAATTTAGTCAGAGAGAAACCCTGAATAAATTGAGCGGAATACGTCTATGGTCTGTAAATCTTCGTGTGGACATGGATTTAAAATGACTTCTTGACTTCCTTCACTAAGGAAGTTGCCTACAGGACTCCAGATGTTGAAAGAACGGTTTACTGTTACATTATTATGGTTTGGATTTGTTGTGTGCATTGGTTTAGCTTCCATCCTTTTCCTATTTGTGCATCATTAGATTGGAATGTAACAAGGGATCAATAAATGGAAGCCGAAATAGTGCAGGAAAAGATGTATGAGCACCTTTTTTGGTATAAAACTCTTAATACATTTCTATGCTCTTTTAGGAACACTTAAATTGCTGAGTATGTCTCCAGGAAATGGAGTAAAAATCAGTGAGTTAGTATGTGGTCTCAATAACAAGGCAGTGTTGGTCCCTCTCTATTCATTCAGTCTCTGTTAATCAGTTGCTTATCTAATAAGAAATTCTAGGCATCTAGAATAATTTCCTCGGGAAAATTTACATGTCCTGAAGAGGGGCTCTAGTTATCATTATATATATAAGCATTTGGCCAAAAAAGAGCAGCTAGATTGGGCTACACTAATTAGAAAGGGGGAGTTCTCAGGTCTCTAACCATATCTCAGTTTTGGTCTCTTTAGAGTTTTAGGATGTTGTAAAAAGAGAGTATTTCCTAGAAACTCTAAATAGAGACATGACTGGTGAGAATTTTTGCAAACGCTCCCAAGTTCCTCCTATCTACCTGCCTGCAACAAAATACAATTCATGTCTGGTCCCTGACTGGACAAGTACAGAGCTTCTTAAGAGGTGCTTTTTAAACTTTTACTTGAAAAAAATCTCTCAGAATGTACACAACATCTACATCTTTGAATATTTCATTTCTCTTCCCACTAATCATGGCTCAGACTTTTGTGTTTCTGGATGGCCCTCCCTTCTACCTCTTTTCTATGAATGAGTAATAAAGTTCTGCCCTTTATTCATGCCTAGATTCATCTACTGCATCACTCAATCAAAAATTCACTCAAATATTGAATGCCGTTGTGGGTTGAATTATTTCCCTCCTAGGTGTGGCGCTGTGGGTTAAAGCGCCAGACTGCAAAGCTGTTTGAACTGCGAAGTCGGAGGTTCAAGCTCACCAGCTGCTCCTCGGAAACCCTTTACAGGGTCACTATGGGTCGGAACTGACTCTATGGCACTTCTTAACAACAACAACAATTATGTATAGAAGTCCTAAGCCCTGTGCCCATAAACACGATCCTTTTTGGAAACAGGATTTTCTTGTTTCTGTTCTGAAAGCCACCACTTGTGGTACTTCTGTTAGAGTAGCCTCAGGAGACTAAGACAAATGGCTACTGGGATACTAACAGGGAACAAGTCAACTCCTGAGAACTCAGATTTTATAACAAGAAGCACCACCAAATTTACACAGGGATTATAGGATTATAATTGTGCGGGGGTTCCTGCCCTCCGCAGGGGTCGTGGGACATGAGCGAATACGCGGAAACGTCGGGTGAATGAATACAACTCGAGAGGCTTTTCAACTTGTCTTGCTGTCCGGCTATGCTCTCTAGCTTCTGCCCTTGCTTCTGCTTCCTGTTCTCTTTGCTGTCTGCCCTCTGCTCTCTGCTGTCTGTTCTCTGCCTTCTCCCTCTTGCTCTCTTCTTCTCTTAGCTCTGCTCTCTTGGCTCTGCCAGTTCCTTCTCCTTTCTTTCTTCTTTCTGCTGCCCTCTCTCCTAGCTCTTTCTGCTTCCCCAGCTCAGCAAGTCTTTATTTTTTATACTTAAAATTACACAGTACATGCATTGACACTTTTATCTTTTCTTGAATTATTACATAGTTAGTCACAACATTCTTGCACCTGGTCCTTAGACAGCCTTAACAAGAATACTCTGATGTTCGGACTGACCTTCATGTTCTTTCCCAGTATAGATAAAACTGTTTCTTCTTGTTTCTACTAAAAGACTATAAACTTTCTATCCTACATAATGTGCTATTGTTTTCATAATAAAGATATTCATTAAATCACTTGGAAGCTATGTGGCATAAAGCTCAACCTGGCTACTTGCTGCAAGAAGTGTAGATTATTAAGTCAAAACTATTCTTCACTTAAGTTCATTATTGTCTACTTATTTATGCAGGTGCTTATATATAGAGGTTTGAGAATTCTAGCTAGTGACTGAATGTGGTGAGGTCTATGGGGGTAGGTCAGCTTGACTCTAAATGCTATCTGCTTTTGTGGCCCCACAAATGCAGTTACTTAAGTTTTCTATGAGAAGGAGTAATTTACACAATTTCTCTTTGTATTCAATCCACCAAGGCTGAAAGCAATTGCTGCTAAGTTAGTTGTTCCTAAGGTTTGTAGAACTCATAGTGAAAGCTGAGAATATTGCCAAATTATGTATTTTTATAAGTAAATTCAGGGCTAACTTGAAGGGAAAATAAGGGTCAGCTTTTGAGAATCATATGCCGTGCATAATGTCTCTCCTCTTAGTGCGGCCTTGCCAAGCACTCAGAGTTAAGCGCTTCCCGCATAATTGTATCTGTGTCCTGAAGGAGAAAGAAGGTGAGAAAACTTGTCCTGAAATGTCAGGGAAGGCTTTAATGAGAAAGCAGTATTTTATCTGGATCCTGAGGCATGAGTAAGACTGGACTAGGTTAAGTGGGATGGGGGAGAGGCAGGAAATAAAGGAAGAACATCCCAGAAAGATGAATTCCTGGTGCAGCACTGTAGAATAAGCACTGGAGTAATAACTACAAGGTTGGTGGTTCAAACCCACCAGGATCTCTATGAGTCAGAACCAGTTTGATGGCACTTAACAACAATGTAATATAAAGATGGCACTGGGTAAGGTCACAACACAAGGTGGGAAGGAACATGATTAGGAGTACGGAAAGAAGGCCAGTTGTCAAAGTTTCCTAGTGCTGATTTTACACAAATACCATAAGTAGGTTGATTTTGTTTTCTCACAGTCCTGGAGGCCAGATGTATAAACCAGGGTCTTGAACATGTCAGTTTCTTCTTTCTTTGTCAGTCGGCTCTGCTTTCCTTGGTTCCTTGGCATTTCTTGGCTTATAGACAATCCTCACATGGCTTCTGTCTTCTCCTTGTATATGTGTCCGTGTGTCTTAGCTGCTCATTTTAGGACTCAGGAGTGATTAGACTTAGGATCCTCTCTACACTGGTATAACCTCATTAACATGGTTGCTGTTGGTGTGCTGTAGAGTAGGGCCCGACTCATAGCAACCCTGTATAGGGTTTCTGAGGCTGTAAAATTTTATAGGAGCAGAAATTCTTATCTTTCTACCACAGAACTACTGGTAGATTTGAACTGCTGACCTTGCGGCTAGTAGCCCAAATGGTAACCCACTAACTCTACTGAGGTTCCTTCCTCATTAACATAGGAAAAGACAAATCCCTGTTTCCAAACAGGGTGATATTTATGGATACAAAAAAAAAAAAAAAAAATTAGATGCTCGCTGGCATTGAGTTGGTCCTGACACATAATGAACCTCTAGGGCAGAATAGAACTGCCGCATAGGGTTTCTAAGGCTGTAAATCTTTACACGGAATGCCAGAAGAACAAACAAATCTGTGTTGAATGGAGTATGGCCAGAATGCTCCTTAGAAGCCAGGATGGAAAGACTTTGCCTCTTGTATTTGGAACAGATTATCTCTTATATTGGGGACATGCCCTGGAGAAGGACATCATGCTTGGTAAAGTTCAGGGTCAATGAAAAAGAGGAAGACCCCCAATGAGATGGATTGACACAGTGGCAGCAGCAATGGGCTCAAATGTAACAACAATTATGAACATAGGGCAGGACCAGGTAGTGTTTTGCTCTGTTACATGCCGCTCTGTAGTACGTAGGATTGCTATGAGTCAGCACTAACACCACAGCAACAACAACACTACCAAATCTTTACAGAAACAGGGTGTGACTTTTTTTCCCCTTACAGTTTCTGACAGATTCTAACTGGTAACCTTTTGGTTAGCAGCCCAGCACTTAACTACTGTGCCACTTAGAGTTATCAGGAGTTTAACACATATTTAGGGGAGATGGGTACAATTCAGTCTATAACAGCATCACAATTAGAATGGTGTGTGTGTGCTATTTTTGGAGGGGTGTCCAATAAGAAATGCCCACTATAGGGACAGAGAAGTAGAAAGTGGTCAGATCTTATAGGATCTTGCAGGCCATGCTATGACTCTTAGATTCTAACTTTTAAGCAGAGTGGGAAGCCACTCATGGATTTAAACTGGGGATCAAAGGATAGTTCTGACAGCACTTCTTCCAGAAACCTTTCCCATTTTCACAGAGCTCATTTGAAAATTTATGTGTTCATCTTCTATTAAAAGCAAATAATAATGGGTCTCCCTCCACTACACTATGCTCTCCTTGCAGGCAAGAATGATGTCTTTTTCATCTTTGTGAAATCTACAGTACAGCTAGTAGGACAACATGGAGAGAGTTTATTGGCATAGGCAGAGCTTTGCAATCGGGCAGATCTGGCTTTGATTGTTGTCACTGCTTTTCCAGCTTTATGACACTAACCACGTACCAAGGACAGGGTAGTAGGAGTGTCCACCCTGCGTGCAAGCAATAAAGGAAGCACATCGCTGTTGAGAATTCTAAAACAATAATAAAGCTGACAGAAAGCCGATCTGCTTTTGATTATCCTCATGTGCAGGCAATTCTAACAATGTCAGTGATAAAATACTCCTCCCTCCCAAAATTATTTTGTGGCTCTAGCTTCTAAACAACTACCATGGTTGCTGCTGAGATTTCACACCCCCCAACATTTTGTTATGAAATTTTTTAACATACAGAAAAGTTGAAAGCATTTTACAGTACAAACCCACCATCCAGATTCTGCAGTGAATATGTAAAATTGCTTTATCATAAATCTATCAACCCTTCTATCCCTATATCAATCCACTTTTGATGCATTTCAAAGTAAGAATCATCTGTGAGTACATTGTCTTCTAAATATTTTAATGTACACATTAACCACAGCTATTTGCTTATAGTTCAATCTTTGCTTAATTTTTTTTTTTTTAGGTGAAATTTGTATAAATCTGAAGCGCACCATTTGATGAGTTCTGACAAATGCATATAACTGTGTAACCCAAGAGGTCCCTGGGTGTCACAGGAAGTTTACACACAGCTACTAATGGAAAGCTGGGTTGTTCAAACCCACCTAATGGTGCTGCAGAAAAGTCTGGTATAATTCATAAATGTTACAGTCAAGAATACCCTCTGCAATACATGGGGTTGCCATCAGTTGGAATCACCTTAATGGTAGCAGGTTTGGTTTGGTTTGGGCATAAACCAAAAAACTATCAAGACACAGGAAATTACCAGTACCTCAAGTTTCCTCTTGCCCCTTCTCAGGCAATCCTTGTCCCCATCTCTCCAGATTCAATCAATTCTTTGTTTTTACCTATAAGTTTTCTTTCTAGTTACTCATTCATCTAATGTCCCATTGTATGAATACATCACAGTTTATTTATTCATTCTACTACTGATGGGCAGGCAGCTGGGTTGTTTCCTGATTTGGGCTACAATGGATGAAGTTGCTATCAGCATTTGTTTACAAAGATTTTTGTGGACTTATATTTTCATTTCTCATGTGAAAGTGCCCACAAGTAGAACTGATGGATCATATTTTAGAATGTTGCAAATGGTCAATGTGCTCAGCTGCTAACCATAAGGTTGGAAGTTCGAGTCTACACAGAGGCTCTTCAGAAGAAAGGCCCATGATCTACTTTTGAAAGATCTGCCATCAGAATCCCTATGGGGTACAGTTCTACTCGGACACACATGGGCAGTCATGAGTTAAAAATTATTCAATGACAATTGATTTTTATTGTAAGTATATGTGTTGGTTTATCAGACCTCTTTTTGCTTTTTTTTTTATAAGACCATTTTTTCTCAATGTGGTCACATCTTTTTACCCTTTCATATGACATGCAACAACAGACACACAACAACAGAACCATGTTTGAGAGTTTCATACTCTTGCCAACATTTGATATTTTCAGGCTTTCATGACATTCTAATGATTGTGCAGTGGTATTTCCTTATGGTGCTAATTTGAATTTCCCTAATGAAAAATAATATTGAGCAACTTTTCATTTGCTTTTTTGTTGTTAAGTGCCTTTGAGTTGATGATGACTCATAGCAGCCCTGTATAGGGTTTCTGAGGTACAGCTGGTGAGCTTAAACTACATAAATCTTCCTTTATGTGATGTTAATTTAAACCCTGTACCCATATTTACTGGATTGTTAGATTCTTTTATTATTAAATTATAGGAGATTAGGTATATGAGTATATCCTGGATACCAGTTATTTTCTGTCAAACTGTGGTTTGCCATTTTTTAGTGGTATCTCTTGGGGAAAAAAATAATATTCATAAACTCTAGTGTATCCAGTTCTTTTTTATTTCTTTAATGGCCATTGGTTGGTTTCTCTTATCTATGAAATCTTCTTTCTATATATCGTGAAGATATTTCTCCTATGCTTCTTTCAACAAACTTTGTGGCTTAGCTTTCATGTTTAAGTCTATGATTAGCTCAAATTAATTTTTGTGTCTAATAGGAGGTAGAGTTAAGGAGCTCTGGTAGTGTAGTGGTTACAATTTGGGCTGCTAATCTCACGCTCTACAGTTTGAAACTACCATCTGTTCTGCAGGAGAAAGGTGAGTTGTTCTGCTCCTGTAAATATTTGCAGCCTTGGAAACTCTGTGCAGGGTCGCTATGAGTCGGAACCGACTCCATGGTACTTAACAACAACAACAACAAAGCTCCTTGGAAAATCTATACAGTGTCACTATGAGTCCTAACCCACTCAACTGCACTTAACAAGAACAACAAGGTCAGTTTGAACTCCAAGGGTCTTTATGTGTCAAAACTGACTCATGGACTCTTAACAACAACAGCATGCTGGCTGGAACTGTAGTTGCCTTGGCAGGGCCAGACCAAATGATTTAGAGAGCCTAATATGGCCTGCAAGGAGCTCTGGTAGCATTGGACGAATTGGGATGTTAACCTTAGGGTCAGCATTTCTAAACTACCAGCTGTTCCACAGGAGAAAGATGAGGCTTTCTGTGACCCTAAAGATTTACAGCCTCGGAAACCCTGTACAGGGTCGCTATGAGTTAGAACCGATTCTACGGCACATAACAACAACAATATGGCCTGTGGACTGGATGTTCCCCATTCCTGCTTTATAGAACTTCCAAGAGTGGCTGGTGGGTTTGAACTGCTGACCTTGAAGCTAGAAGTCTAGTGTATAGCCTACATCACCACACCAGGGCTCGATCATCCATAGTATAAGGGTTAGCATTTAGGACACATATTTTGGGGGACACAATTCCATCCATAACACTTCCAAATGACATGGAGTGACTGGCCTTCCTTTTTTTCTGGCAGGGCTGGCAGAGTAGGACCAGTCACCTAGTTTGTGGGGCCCAGGACAGAATGAAAACGTGGGGCTTCTTGTACCAATATTGCTCATTTCAAGGTTGACAGACAGCATTAAACCAAGCTCTTGACCCTCAGAGCCCTGCACACGCTGGCCTTGCTATGTGAGGAAGTGTATGGTGATGCCAGAGCTCAGAGCTTCCGCCAGACACGGGACAATCAGAATCTCAACAGTTTGCTACCCAGTAATCTTGGGCAATGTGCCTTTCCTCTCTAAACTTTAATTTCCTTATCTGCAAAATTAGTATTTCCTCAGATTACAGTGAGGCTTACATGATACATTATACAACATGCCTGGTACAATGTCTGATACATATACGTTAAAAAAGAAAGATTTTATTTTTATTGTGTTGTGTGGGCTTTATTAGAAGAAAAATGTCAGAGGAAAACTATGAGAGCATAAATAAAATGCATCTAGAGTTATTAACAAAGGACTTGGAGACAAAGATAGGCCATGAACATGGACATGGGTATGAGTGGGAGCAGAGTCCCTGGACGATAAACGGTTGATATCAAAAGGATGGAGATTTGAGTTCACCCTGAGGCACTTCACAAGAAAGTCCTGACAATCTACTTTAGGAAAAATCAGCTATCTAAAACCTTGTAGAACACACTTCTCTGATATACATAGGGTTGACTCCATAGCAACTGGTATAAGTGTAAGAGGAACAGGGGATGGAGTTGAGGGTTGCAGTGCACCTTTGTGAGCCGGGAGGAGCTAGTGAGGAGAGAAATGCCTGCGTTTGTGTCCAGGTGGCTGTATTAGTCCAGGAAAGCCTGGTTACTTCTAGAGGTGGCTGTTTTAAAGGGTGGGGCAAAAGAACAATGGAAACACAGAGCAGAAATCAATGTGGCCCCAGGTGCCCGTATATGCAGAACTTTTGGCCATCTAGTAAAGAAAGAGTGTAATAAATATTTTCTAACTTCCTGCTGTGGCGCTGTGTGTTAATGTGCTGGACTGCAAAGTCGGTTTGAACTGAAAGGTCAGCGGTTCAAACTCACCAGTCACTCCTTTGAAACTCTATGCAGTGTCACTGTGAATCAGAACCGGCACTTAACAACAACCATAGTTAGAGATATAAGGATGTGAGGAAATTTAATGTATATTCATAATTTAAAACACCGATTTTCAATATGACTATAAAAGAGTCCTGGTGTGGCGCTGTAGGATAAACAGTGGACAGCTAACAACAAGGTCAGCGGTTCAACCCCACCAGCCGCTCCTTGGAAACCCTACACAGGTTGGATATGAGTTGAACTAAGTGAAAGCACTTAACAACAGCAAAAACAACAACAATAACAACAACAACAACAAAAAATAAATAGAAGCATCTGGAGAGCTTTAAACATGACTGATGTCCAGGCTCCACTTTCAGAGATTCTGATTTATATGTTCTGCAGTGAAGCCTGGGTATCAATCAGTATTTTTAAAAAGATAATTGTAATGACAGACAGGGTTGAGAAGCACTCCTCTAAACAATGACATGCTGTACTTGTCTCTGGGGAGAAGTGAGGACATCAGTTGTCTGTATATTTGGTAACCAGGTGACAACAATGAACACAGTAGGTGACCCAAACCCTCAGCCCTTTTGCCTTGTCCACAGTTTATCTGCTTGGAAACTGGTTATATGCCAACCCTGATCTACTTGTGAGAAATGAGACCCTTACCCACGTAAATATACCCATCTATGTGAAACAGCCTGGTTCACAAAGGAAAGGGGCTCACAAAAAGGAGAAGAGGGTCACAAAGTGTAAAATGCTGTTGTTCCTATTAGTTTTTTGGTTTTTTTTTTTGGGGGGGGGGAGTTAGGTCATCTAATGAAATTAATTTTAAATTAAAGAAAAGAATTTTAGCACAGTGCTGTGTGTACTATATAAGCAAAGTTCTTAGGGGACTACATACAGAGCAATTGTCAACAATAATGAGATACAAATTGGTACAGAGTGTAGAGTCGCTTATTAAAGACAATGGGATTGATTTGTCAATGTGTAAGGATCCTGGTGTGGCACTGTAGGATAAGCATTGAACTTCTAACCACAGAGTTGATGATTCAAACCCAACAGCCTTTCCTTGGAAACCCTATACAGGGTAGCTACAAGTCAGAACCGACTCAATAGCACTTGACAATAACACAGGTAGTCCTGGGGTGCCTTAGGATAACCACTGGACACTTCACACTGCTAGATGCTCCAGGAGGAAAGGTGATCTACTCTTGTTAAGATCTACAGTCTCAGAAACCCTACACAGGGTCATTGTGAGGGAGAATTGACTCCATGGTAGTGGGTGAGTAAACTGGCTAAGATTTGTAATGAATGATTCAGAAGATCATTGAATCCAAAAGTCTGTTTCTAAACAGGTCTCCCAAATCTTACTAAGTGGTTTTTATAGGAGTTCCTGGGTGGTGAAAATGGTTCAACACCCAACTACCAACTGAAAATTCAAACGTACCAAGAGGCACCTTTGAAGAAAGTCCTGGACCTCTGGAATGAGATGGATTGCTTTTTTATGGCCTTTCTCACCATGGTTTTGTAACTCCCATCAATTGATTGGATGAGACTATGTAAATAAGGTGCTATGGCTTACCAAGTGGATTGAAGAGCTTGCTAATAATACAAGCAATGTACATGGCACCATTGGGAGGTTGTGGTTTTGTTGTTAGGTGCTGTCTTGATGGCTCTGACTCATAGCGATCCTAGGCACAACAGAATGAAATATTGCCAGGTCCTGCGCCATCCTCAAAATTGTTCTTATGTTTGTTCACATTGTTCCTGACACTGTGTCAGTCCATCTTATTTGAGGGTCTTCCTGTTTTACAAGACTGGTTCCTCCAGATAACATATTCAAAATATGAGAGATGAAATTTCATCATTCTCACTTCTAAGAAGCGTTCTGGCTATGCCTCTTCCAACATAGTTCTGTTTGTTCTTCTGGCAATCCATGGTATTTTCAATATTCTTCACCAACACCAGAATTCAAAGGCATCAATTCTTCTGTGGTCTTATGTATTCATTGTTCAACTTTCACATGAATATGAAATGATACTATACAGGCAGGGTCAAAGTGACAACTTTGCTCATTAACACTTTAAAGAGGTCTTTTGGAGCAGATTTACCTAATGCAATATAAAGTTTTATTTCTTAGCTGCTGCTTCCACAAGTGTTGATTGTAGATCTAAAGAAAATTTCTTGGAGTCTCTTCTCATATCTATTTTTGTCTTTTCTTTTTGGCTGCCTTTTTAATGACCTTATGTATTTTCATGTATGATGTACTTGATGTTATCCCACAACTCCTCTGGTCTTTGATCATTAGTAGCTAATGCATCAAATCTGTTTTTGTGATGGTCTCTAAATTCAGGTGGGATAAACTTAAGGTCGTATTTTGACTATCATGGACTTGTTTTAATTTTCTTCAGCTTCAGTCTGAACTTGCATATGAGGAGTTGATGGTCTGTTTCACAATCGGCCCAACCTTGTTTTGGCTGATGATATTGATCTTCTCTATCATTTCTTCCTACAGTTGTAGTTAATTTGATTTCTGCATATTCCATCTGGTGAGTTCTACATGTATAGTCACCATTGATGTTGTTGAAAAAGGCATTTGCAATGATTAAATCATTGGTCTTTCCAAATTGTGCAATCTCCAAAGTCATTTCTATCACCAAGACCATATATTCCAATTACTGATCCTTCTTTTGATTTCCAATATTTTCATTCCAATCACCAGTAATAATCAATGCATCTTGATTACATGTTTGATCAATTTCATACTGAAGAAGTTTATAAAATTCTTTAATTTCCTCATCTTTGGCTTTAGTGATGGTGGTGTTGGTGTGCTGTTGAGTTGATTCCAACTCATAGTGACCCTGTATAGGGTTTCTGAGGATATAAATCTTTACAGGAACAGAAAGCCTCATCTTTCTCCTGTGGTGGACTCAAACTGCTGACCTTGTCATTTGGCAGCCCTACACATAACCACTATGCAACAAGGGCTACTTTGGCTTAGTAGTTGGTGTGTAAATTTGAATAATAGTGGTATTAAATGATCTACAATATTCTTTGGAGGCATATTGATATTATCCTATCATAGACTGCATTGTACATCAAGATGGATCTTGAAATATTCTTTTTGACAATGAACATGACATCATTCCTCTTCAATGTGCTATTCTCTTCACTCTTCATAGTAGATCATATTATTGTTCAATTCAGAATGGCCATTTTAGCTTACTAGGATATTGATCTTTATGCCTTCCATTTCAGTTTTGACTACTTCCAATTTTCCTAGATTCATGTTTTGTATATTCTGATTATTAATAGATGTTTGCAGCTGCTTGTTCTCATTTTGAATTATGCTCCTTCAGCAATTGAAAACTTTACTCCCTTCAAGTCATTAATATCAAGTCTATTTTGAGGAGGCAGCTCTTCCTCAGTCATATTTTGTTTGAGTGCATTCCAATCTGAGAGCCTCATCTTCTAGCACTAAAATAGGCAAAGCGCCACTGTTATTCATAAGGTTTTCTTAAATGGTCTGCCTTTCTTTCCTAGTCTGGCTTAGTCTAGAAGCTCCTCTGAAAGCTGTCCACCATGGGTGACCCTGCTGGTATTTAAAATACCAGTGGCACAGCAATACATAAGCTACCACAGTATGACAAACTGACAGATGAGAGGTGTATGGGACTCTAATAAGGTGATTGGTCAGTTTGGCTATCCTGCCAGGATTAAAATGAAACATCCCAGAGGTAGGAAGGGAGTACGTTACCAAGAAGTAGAGATGGTAGCAGAGTGTGGAGGGTCCCTGTTCAGACTGCCTCCTAGATCCAGGACTATAACACTGAAGACACAGTGAACCTGAGAGATGTGGAAGCAGAGAAACACTCTGAGCAGAACCAGGAGATGAACATGAAGCAGCTTTCCCAGCTGACCCACAGAGCTAGAACTGAATGCCTCAGTCTGAGACTTACTGATGACCTACTGTGCCTCTGGGCATTCACTGAGAGTTTTGTAACTGTTGCCTGTTCAGAGCTGAGGCTGTGCCAGGCCCAGAGGCCTGGGTATGAAGGAGGCTGAAGTTCAAGAAGAGGCCTGACTGTGCATGACTGAGAAGCTGTCCTGACCAAAGAACTGTATCTTGAATCATTTCTGATCTTGAATTGTAACCTGCTACTTTCTTAACAAACTCTGTAGTGTCTGTGAGTTCTGTGTGGCCATTGCAATGCATTATTGAGCCCAACAGAACAGAGGAGTGTCATGGGAGGGGTGGCTGGTGTCATAATTGGTAAAAAGATTGGTGAAGGAATTATGGTTGATCTCTGCTTCATAGGAATCAACCTTGGGCTGCTCATGCTGATAATGATTCTCTCTCCTCCTGGTGAAGTTAGAGGAGATCAGATGCCCCACCATGTCATTTTTAACACAGTTTTGTTCTGACACACATGGAGTTATCATGAGTCAGAATTGTCTAGACAACTGCTTTTCTTGTTTTTAATCAACTTTTCTTTGGGAGGTTAAATCTCATCATTTAATATTTTGTATTTCTTTGTCAACAGACTTCATAAAAAGGTAAGACAGTAAGTGGTTACACCATGGATCACTGAAACATAAATGATAAATGAGAGAAGGAAAATCTGTTTTAACTTTGCAGAAATGGGTACTTGTAGCTGAGATAAAATTTCCTGTGATCAAAAATTGTAGTATTGACCTTTTCCAAGTTTTTCTAATCTGTTCACTCAAAGGTTTGTTGTTATAGAGGATCAAAAAGAATGTGGGGGCCCTCCAGTGAGATGGACTAGCATAATAGTTGCAATAATGGACTAGAATATGCTGGTGATAATGAGGGTGACAAAAAGCAAGCAGTAGTTTTTCTCTTATACATCAGGTCATCATGAATTAGGTTAAATCTTGGCAGCTAACAACAACAATGCAAGACAAGTCTAATCACGAATAAATCTGAAATATACTCTCTCTCTCTCACACACACACACAATGGCTGTGTTGAAGAAACTTCAGTGGTAGAGAACATAATATGTTTGGAAAGCTGTTTATAAAATTAAAAATTGTTTCTAGTGATGACAAAATTGCTAATAGCCTAGCGACATATAACCCATTTCAATCAGATTGTTTCATGCAATGAATAGCATAGTTGTTGTGTCCTTTGGTTGACTCAGACTCATAGTGACCCATGTAAAAGAGAATGGAACACTATTTGATCCTGTGCCAACCTCACAATTGTTACATGTGAGCCCATTGTTGATGCCATCTCAGGGTCTTCTTCCTTTTTGCTGACCCTCCAACTCTACTGATCTTTATGTCCTTTTCTAGGGACTGGTCCTTCCTGACAACATATCCAGATTATGAGAGACCAAGTCTAAGCATCCTCACTTTCAACAGACAATCTGGTATACTTCTTACAAAACAGATTTGTTTACTTTTTTGGCAGTCACAGTATATTCAGTGTTCGTTGCCAACACCATTATTCTAATGCAACAATTCTTCTGATTTTATTTATTCATTGTCCAGTTTTCACATGCATATGAAGCCATTGAAAATACCATGTCTTGTGTCAGGCACATTTTATTCCTCAAAGTAACATCTTTGCTCTTTTACACATTAAAGTGGTCTTTTACAGCAGGTTTACCTAGTGCACTGTGGCACCTGATTTCTTGACTGCTACTTCTATGTGTTGATTGTGGATCCAAGTAAAATGAAAAATTTGACAACTTCAATCTTTTCTTCATTTAACATGATGTTATTTATTGGTCCAGTTCTAGGAATTTTTGTTTTCGTTACATTGAGGTACAATCCATACTGAAGACTGTAGGTCTTCATCTTCAACAGTAAGTACTTGGAGTCCTCTTTGCTTCCAGAAACCAAGGTTGTGTCATCTACATATTGAAGTTGTTAATGAGTCTTCCTGTCATCCTGATTCCATGTTCTTTATATAGGTCAGCTTCTTGGATTATTTGCTCATCTCTGGTCCAGAACTTTTCTGAATTCAAACCATTCAGTATTCTTTTGTTTTGTTCAAATGACTACCTCTTAGTGTATGTGTTAGTTCTTCAAGAGCACAATTAAGTGTTCTGGAATTTCGATACTTTGCAATGTTATCCATAGCTTGTTATGATCAAAGCCATGGATTTTCAATAACCTTATATGCATGTGAAAGCTAGACAATGAATAAGGAATACCAGAGATGATTTGATGTATTTGACTTATGGTGTTGTTGAAGAATATTCAAAATACCATGGTTTGTCAGAAGAAACAAATCTGTCTTTGAAGAAGTGTGGTCAGAATACTCCTTAGAAGCAAGGATGGCAAGAACTCCTCTCATGTACTTTGGACATGTTGTCAGGAGGCACTAGTCCCTGGGAAAGGACATAATGCCTGATAAAGGAGAGTCTGGTCAATGAAAAAGAAGAAGAAGACCCCTGTGATAATAAATGCTTGGTGTCAACTTGGCTGGGACAGATTTCTCAGTGATTTAGCAGCTAAAACATAGTAATCACTTCCATGCTGAGATTTAATAGGATGCAATAAAACCCTTGATGTGATTTGATGTGATAAGCCCTGATCTGATGTAGTTATTCTTTGTTGTAAATCCTCACTTCTATGATGTTAATGAGGTCAGATGCAATCTACAAGATTAGGCTGTATATTGAGTCAATCTCTTTTGAGATATAAAAGACATTAAGCAAGCAAGCAGAAGAACCAGGAGTGAAGTGTGGTCTTTGGACCTGGAGTTCCTGCACTTTGAAGATCCTAGATACAGGGAAAGGTTGATGCCAAGACACATGGCGATCGCCAGAGAAGGCTGGGCCTACAGATGCTGAATGGACATAGGATCTCTCTCTAGAGCTGGTGTTCTGAATTCAGACTTCTAGGCTCTTAAACTGGGAGATAATAAATTTCTGTTTGTTCTAGTCATCCACTTGTGGTATTTCTGCTATGCCATAGATAACTAATAATAACCCCCATGAGATGGATGGACTTAGTGGCTGAAGGAATGGGCTCAAATATAACAACTGTGAGGATTGCCTAAGACCTGGCAGTGTTTCATTCTGTTGTACATGGGGTTGCTGTGAGTCAGAGCTTACTCAACAGCACCCAATCACAGCAATACGTTGAGAGATGTGTTCCTTTAATCATTTCACATTTTCTTCCTTTTATCTTTCTCTTGCCCCCCACCCCAGTTCTTCTACTAGCTTGACAATAAGGGGAGAAGGGAAATAGTGTGGACATTACCTAGATAGGAGAAAATATCATAATTTTTATATCCCAGGCTCAGCACTTGAAAGAAATTTGTGACATTTGTAAATATTAACAGCCAGATGTTTATGGGCTCATGGACATTGAAAAATAAAGTGACTAACTTACCAGCAGATGACTCAGAATAAAGAGAACTATTTCTCCATTTTGTGACCTCGAGGGCAGGATGATGAAGTTGACTCTGGGCATGTTAGGCTACACTATCCCAAAATTCATTCCATGGACCTGTAAATCCTATTTGCCATCATAAGTAAAGAGATTTCCCTGGGAAATATATATGGGAAATGTCACATGTTCTATGCCCTTCTTGTATATGCATAATATAATTATATATAATGCATATTAGCATATTAGAGATCCTGAAATGTTCTACAGTAAAGAAACGTACTGAATTTTATTTAACTGGGTATTTATATTAGAGATTCTAGAATTCATTTGAGCATAGTAACTGTTTTTGCATTTAACTCCTTTTAACATTCCATAGGACAGATAGCTCTTCACAGATTTCTATGGGACAACAACTTAGTTTGTTGTTGTTATTGTTAATTGCCATGGTTTTAATTTGGACTCATGGTGACCCCGTGTGTGTCATTATAGAACTGGTCCTTAGGGTTTTCAAGGCTATGACCATTGGTAAGCAGATCACCAGACCTTTCCTTCAAGGGGTCTCTGAGTGGGTTCAAATCAGCCCCAACTTTTCACTTACTAATTAAGTGCTACACCTTTGGTGCCACCAAGGTAACCCATTACACTTCTTATTTCTCTGTAAAATGACCAGGTTTTTATCTGTAATTGGGAAAAGATGAATTTTCTTTCTTCACAACCCTCAGCTTCCTATGATTTCCTTTCAATCCAAAGACTGATATCTTCTCATCTCCTGAGCAATGCTGTCACTCCAAAGCCCAGAAGATTGGGAACACCATCATAAGCAGGGCTCTAACGGTGCCATCAGCAGATAGCCACCACGAGCGATGCCATCTCTTCTGAACCTGGGCCTAAGGTGAGCAAAATGATGAGCGTTTCTTTGCTTTCCTTTTAGAAAAAAGGGGATATGTACTCAGTGTGTGGTTTTCAAAAGTGTTTTTGTCAGAACCTAGTTCTTTGATTAAATAAGGATGTCACTGCATATGTCAATAAAAATTTTTAAACTTCATTTGAAAGGCAGTAATCCTGGTGTGGCACTGTGGGTTAATGTGTTAGACTGCAAGGTCAGTTTGAATTGCAAGGTCAGTGGTTCAAGCTCACCAGCTGCTCCTTGGAAACCCTATACAGGGTCGATATTAGTCAGAACTGACTCCATGGCACTTAACAACAACAAAAATAGCATTTAAAGTTTAAGTATAAAATGGATTCAGTATGACAACCATTAATTATGTCTAAGTGTACATTACAGAGGCAAATGACTAAGCACTAAAACCTTGACAGTTCAAGTCCAGCCAGAGTCCACCTTGGTAAAAAGGTCTGGAGACCTACTTCCAATGAATCAGCCACTGAAAACTCTATGGAGCATAGTTCTACTCTGACACACGTGGAACTGCCCCAAGTTAGAGTCCACTCAACGGCAATTGAGTTTTATAACACAGACATGTGGAAACTAAGAAAATCCCTCAGTCTTCAGACCACTTAGTTCCGATTTCTCTGGAGTTCAGAAGCAGAACCAAAGACAAAGTTTAGAACATAATTCAGTTAGTTAGGTGATTCTAAGAGCACCATTGAGGAAGTGTAGAAGGAAGTCAGGGATGGGAAGACAGCCTACCAAGAACATATTATCAAGACTTTAAATCTGGATTTTAATCCTTTAGGGGAATCCTGGGAGGCAGTGTGGACAATGTGCCTCAGAGTCATTCCCCCCAAGGCACCATCAGCCTCTGATTAACAGCTCTTCTTGTAAAGCATTAATTCTTGGCACTTTCAGTGTGTAGTGCTTAAAGGGTGGAGCAGACTCTGGCTGCCAGAGAGACCCCTCAGGCAAGGAGATGCAGAAGCTGCCATTGGAAGATGGCCTGGGCACTAGAATTATGAGACACTGACAGTGTTTGCTACTCAGAGACCTCACACATTGACTTTCCCACATGGTTTCCTTTCTTATGGGACTAACTATAGCTCAGTTGGTTTCTCACATTGTATTATAATTGGATATACTTTAGTGGTAAACCCCCAAGAAGGATCACACCCTACTTTGTCAAACCAGTCTCACTGACTGAAATCAAGGTGTCAGCAGGGTTGTGTTCCTTCTGTCTTTTCAAGCTTCCATAGGCTGCCAGCATTTCTTGGTTCATGTCCATCTTCAAAGAGAGTAGTGTGACATCTTCAAAGCTGTGTTTCTGCCATACAGGGTTTCTAAGGTTGAAATCTTTACCGAAGCAGGCTGCCTAATCTTTCTATCATGGAGCAGCTGGTGGATTTGAACCACTAACCTTTTAGTTAGCAGTCAAACACTTAGCTACTGTACCACCATCCTATGCACATACTTATTTTATAAAAAAGAGAAAAATGGAAAAAAAAATTTAGACCTTATGCTTGTGGATATCACAGAATTATTTCTTAATCTCTCCATCTTTTTACATTCAAAACCCCCATTCTTACACATACAAACACACCTCTTATATAAAAAAAAAATTCCTTTGTTATTGTTGATAATATACACAGGAAAGCCTACACCAATTCAACCATTTCTACCTGCATAATTCAGTGAATGAGCATAGATTACATTCTTCCAGCTGGGTAAACATTCTCACTCTCCTTTTTGAGTTGCTTCCTCCTCATGAACACAAACTAACTGCCCCCTAAGGTTCCTATCTAAATTTTTGAGTTGCTATTGTCACTTTGATTCTATATAGAGAGTTCTTAAAAGAGTATAAAGTTCAAGGCAGATCTTTTTTAAAGTTTTATTTAACAATACTTTGGTTTTAAGACAACTTCAGGAAGTATTTTTTTGTTTAAAGTTTAAAGAGTATTTGGAGTCCATTAAAATTTGAAACTCTGTTCTGCATTTCCCCCCATTCCCATCTTTTTTTTTTTTTTTTTTAATCAGGGTTCTTCTATAGACAAAATGTGCAGCACTGGTAGCTGGGCATCATCCAATTCTGGTCTCATGGCAAGGGAGGCAGTAATTCAAAGAAGCAATTAACTACATATTCTATGTCCTTCTTCTATTCCTGACTTTCCTTTTTCCTCTGTTGCTCCAGGTGAATAGATAGCAATTGTCATGCCGTGAATGGCAACTTTCATGCTATTAAGATCCTATGCATTATTCAATGAACTAGGGGTAGATCTGAAGCAGTAAACATGTTGTTAATCTAATAAATGGGATGTCTCATGAAGCCATGACCTTAAACCTCCAAAGGAACCAAATCCCACGAGGTGTTTGGTTGTCCATAAGCAGTCTTAGCAGCTACTTTTTGTAAATATATCTAGCACACAACTTCTACCAATTATCTTTTTATAGGTGTACAGTTTGCTGACATCAACTACAATTGACAGTGTAATCTCTATTCTTAATCAGTGTGTTCCCATCACCCTTATCCCTCCTCTGCTTGTGCTGTTGAATTGGTTCTGATTCATAACGACCCAGTGTAGGGTTTCCAAAGAATGACTGATGAGTTTAAATCCCCAACCTTGTGTTTAGCAGTCCAGAACTCAGCCTGCAGTTCCACAACCAGGACCCTTGCTGCCCTAGTAACCACTAATGAATTTTGGTCTTTGTCTTAGGCTGGGTTCTTCAGAGAACCCAAACCAGTGAAACTTATATATGTAAATAGAAGTTTATATCAAGGAAACCATTCACACAGTTGTAGAGGTGGAAGAGTCCCAACTCTGGGTCAGATGAACCAAAATCGACAAGTCAGATGGCAGGCAGGTTTGGCAGGTAGGAAAGCAGGCTACTGATGACTCCTAGAATCTGCAGGTAATAAAGCAGACTTCTGACTCAAATCCAAAAAAAATTGGGGGTCAAAGAATAAACCAGATGCAAGATCCAGACCCAACAGAAAGGAAAGCAAGTTTTGTCTGAGTGACTAATATATTGGAAGCAGGCCACATTCCTGAGAAAACTTCCTTTTAATTGACTGACTGCTCATCATAGAATCAATTACTTTATATTAGGTCTTATCATGGAGGTATCTATATCTCAACGGCCAAATCACTGAGAATCCTGGCCCAGTCCAGTTGACACAAAACCTTAACTATCACAGTCCACTCCTTGACAACTTGGCACCTGTATATATCTCATAAACCATATACATAATCTCTAAATAAAGACAATTATAAAGTCAACTTGTGCCTAATATGATACAACTAACATGCATACAACCAGAAACACACTGACCTCATTTACATCTTATAGTTTACAAATGAACATACCAAAAACATTAGATGCAAGCATACAAGAGAAATAGTCATAAGAATTACAGTCCTTTTTTCTGTAGCTGGTCACATGGACACAACTGATATTTAGAACTACCTTCTTTCACCACCTATATTCCATATTCCTTTTGCCCTCAACAAACACCTCAACTGATCATGGTTCTTTACCTGGTGGGGTGATGCAAATTGACATTCCTAAAGGGTCTGGATCCTTAATAATCATGTTAGAATTGGGTTACTCTAGTTTAATGTTGACTTTAATCACAGGGCATGTTAGTACTAAGAGACATCCTAAGCAATCTCCTGGATTCCACACATATTCTTATTTACCTCCATTATGTAATGTAAAACCAATTTCTCCTAGATAGTCAGGATCAATCACACCACCAATATAGTAAATTCCTTCTTTTCCTGCTGATCAAGAGGCACGAAGAGCCCAAAATGGCCAGGAGACATTCTTAACTTCCAGTTTAATGGAATCTGTTGTGTCTCCAGGTGAGAGTATTCCTTCCTTTGGAATAAAAATGTCCAGAACCAAACATCATAGTGTCATAGGGACAGGAAGCCAAAAATTTTAAAGTGGTTCACTAGGATCATTCAATCAAGACAGCTGCTTCAGGATAATGAGGAACATAGTATGATCAGTGAATTCTATGATCATGGACCCATTGCAGCATTTTATTTGCTGTGAAGAGAGTCCCTTGATCTGAGGTGATGTTGTGTGGGTTACCGTGATGGTGGCTAAGGCATTCTGTAAGTCCAAGGATGGTAGATTTGGCAGAAGCATTGCATGCAGATAAGGCAAATCCATATCCAGAGTAAGTGTCTATTCCAGTAAGAACAAAACACTGCCCTTTCCATGATGCTAGTAGTCCAATGTATTCAGCCTGCCACCAGGCTGCTGACTGATGTCTCTAAGGAATGGTTCCATATTGTATACTCAGTGTTGGTTTCTGCTGCTGGCAGTAGAAACACTCAACAGTGGCTGTAGCCAAGTCAGCCTTGATGAGTAGAAGCCTATGCTGTTAAGCCCAGGCATAACCTCCATTCCTGCTACAATGGTCATTGTTTATAAGCCCATTGGGCAATGACAGGAGTAGCTGGAGAAAGAGGATGATTAATTTCTATAGAACATATGATTCTGTGCACTTGATTGTTAAAATCCTCCTCTGCCGAGGTAGACTTATGGTAATCATTCATATGAGACACAAATATCTTCAGGGTTGTTTTTTTTTGTTGTTGTTGTTGTTTTTTGTTTTTGCCATTCATAGGGTCTATCCACACAACTTTTCCTCAAACTTGCTTGTCACCAGTTTTCTAATCCCTCACCCTCTAAGTCTCTCACCATCCAGCCTAACCATTAGCCAGAGTCCATGAATCAGTATATAGTTTCACATCTGGCCATTTCTCCTTCCAAGCAAAATGGACAGCTAGGTGCACTGCTTGAAATTCCGTCCACTGGGAGGATTTCTCTTCACTGCTGTCCTTCTGGGAGGTCCCAGAAAGAGACTGTAGTGCTCTGCTGTCCACTTTCTAGTGGTTCTTGCATGTCATGCAGAACCATCTATAAACCAAGCACAAGTTTTCTCTTATTCAGTCAACTGGTCATAAGGCACTCTCCATAAGGTGACATGTGTAGACTGGGAGAGGGAAGGTAATGTGACAGGAATGGAGGCCATGGGCATTTGTGCCACTTCCTCATACCTTCATGTTGTACCTATCACATTACTGTGCCTTCAGGTTCTGGCCACACCCTGTCTCGTGTATACCACTTCCATTTAATGATAGAGTGCTGCTGTGCATATCCAAATTTATGACTCTGTGGCCCAGACAGCACCCAATTCATAATGGCTAGTCAAGACACATGGTGACTTGGTAGTCCATGGTTGGACATTCAGTCTCTACTAAGGCCCAGTAACAGGTCAAAAGCTACTTATCAAAAGGAGAGTACTTATCTGACTAGGCAGAGCTTTGCTTCAAAAATCCTATTGGCCTGAGGTGATAATTACAAATAATCTAAACTGTATCCGCTATGCCACTTCAAGCATCATTGGATGAGTTGGATCAATCAATGGTCCAAGAGGCAGAAAGGCTTGCACAGCAGCTTTAACCTGTTTCAGAGCCTTCTCTTGTTCGGGTCCAATTCAAAACTAGCAGTTTTTTTCAAGTCACTTAATAAACAGATGGGGATAGCACATCCAAATAAGGAATGTGTTGCCACCAAAATCCAAAGAGGCCCACCAGTTGTTGTTCCTCTTTTTCAGTTGTAGGAAGGACCAGATACAACTTATCCACACTTTACTAGGGATATCTCTATATGCCTCGCACAAGTGAATCCCTAGAAATGTCTCTGAGGTGGAAAGCACTTGAATTATTGTTGGGTTAATTTCCTACTCTTTAGCATGCAGATGTTTTACCTATAAGTCAAGAGCCATTGATATTTCTTCCTTACTAAGTCAAATCAGCATAATGATATCACTGTAATGGACCAGTCTTGTGGAAGGGAAAGCAATAAAAATCCCTGTGGACTAAATGATGGCATACTCCCATTTGAGGTGGTACAGTAGAAGTGCAGTTGGCCTTGCCAAACTGCATCTGGTAATAATTTAAAATTGGAATTGAGAAAAAGGCACTGGTCAGATCAATAGCTGCATACCAGGTACCAGGATATGTGTAAATTTGCTCAAGGAATGAAATAACATCTAGAAAAGCAGTTGCAATTGGAGACCTGGTTAAATTAATGATAATCCACTGTGACTCTTCAAGATCCATTTGTTTTTGCATAAGCTAATCAAATGGGGGTATGGTAAGAATAACCCTGGCATCATATAAGTCCTTGATAGTGTCACTAATCTTTGAAATTCCTCCAGGAATGTAGTATTGATTTTCCTATGTAGAGGCATAAGACATTTTTGTTTTGTTTTGTTTTGTTACAAAAAAGATTCTTTTATTTAGGATCCAGCTGTAGGATTCTATTAGAAACCTGAAACATGGAGTGTTGTTGTTGTCAGGTGCCATTGAGTCAGAACTGACTTAATAGTAACCCCATGCACAGCAGAATGAAACAATGTTCAATCCTGGGCCAACCTCACTGCTGCTGCCACATTTGAGTCCCTCAATGATGCCACCTGGCCAATCCATCTTGTTAGAGGTCTTCCTCTTTTTCTCTGACCCTCCACCTTACCCAGCATGACATCCCTCTCCAGCAACTCTTCCCTCCCAACAATATGTCCAAAGTATGAGAGACGAAGCTTAGCCATCTTGGCTTCCAAGGAGCACTCTTCCAAAACAGATCTATTGGTTCTTTTGGCAGTCCATGGAACTTTCA
>NW_006408781.1:1189194-1189743 GCF_000296735.1 Chrysochloris asiatica
GAGAAACAGCTGTAAACATCCATTGAAAATCAGAACATGGAATGTACAAAGTATGAATCTGGGAAAATTGGAAGTTGTCAAAAATGAAATGGAACTAACTTGTTAGAGTGTTTTCTTGCCCAAAGAGCATTTTAAAAGTTTTGGAAAGCTTGTGTTTGCCCGTTTCTTGATGTCACCACCATTCTATCAGTTACAAACTTCCTACATCATTCAAAAGACCCCTTCATATGCTTTTCGTACCAAGTGGGATTTCAGTTTCACAAAAAGGAATTGAATCCTAAATTGAAACATCGACATCAATATCTTAGGCATTAGTGAGTTAAAATGGACTGGTATTGGGCATTTTGAATCTGACAATCACATGGTTTATTATGCAGGGAATGACAAATTGAAAAGGAACGGTGTTGCATTCATCGTCAAAAAGAACATATCCAGATCAGTCACGAGGTACAAAGCTGTAAGTAATAGGATAATATCCATGCGCCTACAGGGAAGCCCAGTTAATACCACTATTATTCAAATTTATGCACCAACCACTAAAGCCAGTGA
>NW_006408781.1:1195064-1196590 GCF_000296735.1 Chrysochloris asiatica
TCCAAGAAGAATGAAGTCCTTGACAACTTCAATCTTTTCTCCATTGATAAGAATGTTGTTTATTGGTCCAGTGGTGAGGATTTTTGTTTTCTTGACATTTGTCAGGGACCTGCCTTCACAGGGAAGTTTGGTTCACGAAGTAGGGAGATCTGGTGGCGAAAGACATAGAAAAAGAATATACACAAAGATGCAACGAGAGAAAAAAGAGACACCCCGAGACCAGAGTGGATGCAAAACTGGCAGGCAGACCCTGCATGGCAGGCAGCATCGCACTGCAGGCAGGATTCAATCTGCATTCATCTTTTATTTCAGGGAGGGATTTCACACAAAGGAAGGAGGTGATTATTAAGACAGGGTACAGAACTGAAATGTGATTAATCATTCAAAACAAGACACAATGAATCACAGGAACAAATTCTAAAATATACATCGCAAATTGTCTTAATAATCTAACATTCTTAATTTTCCAAAAATTCAAGCAAACTGTTATAAATTACTTTTTAGGCTTAAATCCTAAGGCAGTGATGTGAGGTTTCTCTAGGCTAATTAACATATCGATAGCACTTAATCTCTAATGGGAAAAGGTGAAAAGGATTTAAAAGGTCTGAAGGGAGTCAAGCTGTTTCAGCTACCTGGCTTAAGCTTTCAGGAAGAAGGAGGACATCCAAGTTAATGGGTTACACCTGGGGACAGTTTGAAGGGGGCTGTCACTATTATTCCTTAAACAATACTCCCGGAATTTACCAATCTACTTTGAGTGAATACCCTGGGCAGAGCCTCCTTGCGTAATCCCAGCAAACCTGCCTTTGAATTTTTATGGCCTCGGCTTTAGAAAGGGTTTTGGTTTTAATATGGTGCATGGATATCAAGAGCTCATGTATTAAATTAATATCAAACATAACTGAATAATTTGATAAAGAACAGTTTGGACATGCTTGCCAGGTGGCCAGAGTTTGTTCCTAAGAGAGATTTGTTCCCAGGACCCTACGCACTGCCAACACAGTGGAGACATTAAGAAAGGCACATAAGAAACCATTTTCTCAGAAGCTACAATTACTGGAGTTAGAAGCATAGAATGAAAAATAAGACCAAAGAAAATTATACAGAAGTAGCCCACCAGTGAGTTCGCAAAAACCAATGAACCTGGGACGTCAGGAGGTCACTTCCTTTGGCCCTCAGGATCACTGGCCCGCAATCTGAGGAAGGCCTTTGTGTTGGATTTTCATCCATGACACAGGGTCTCAACATCTCAGTGCTTGCGGTCCCCAACAGACATTGAGATTGCGGTCCCCAACAGTCTTCCATATCGAAGACTGTTCTCTTTGATCTTCATAAGTAAATGTTTCAAGTTCTCTTCACTTTCAGCAAGCAAGGTTGTATCATCTGCATATTGCAGGTTGTTAGTGAGTCTTCCTCCAATCCTGACACCAGGTTTTTCTTCATAGAACTCAGCTTCTCGTATTATTTGCTCAGCATACAGGTTGAATAAGTATGGTGAAAGAACACAACCTTGTCGCACACCTTTC
>NW_006408781.1:1199251-1232170 GCF_000296735.1 Chrysochloris asiatica
AAGACAAGGCCAGGGGCAGACTGTGGAACAGACCATCAATTACTGATATGCAAATTCAAACTGAAGCTGAAGAAAATGAAAACAAGTCTACAGGAGACAAAATATGACCTTGACTTTATCCCACCTGAATTTGGAGATCATCTGAAGAACAGATTTGATGCATTAAACACTAAAGACCGAAGACCAGAATAGTTGTGGGAAACATGGAGTAGTCAAAATACATTAAGACTACAAGGCAGGGAATCTCTCCATGAATACAAATTCCTAAATGCAATTCTAATAAAATACAACTGAGGTTGATGGAAAAGAATTCACAAATATGTTTCTCACCACCCCTACCCATTCTAAAAACAAGGAAATCTGCTTAGCTTTTCTAAACCTTGTCAAGATCACAGTACCTCAGTCTGTGTATCACTCAATTAATTCATTCTTTATAAGTTGATACTTTGTACTTCCTGCACCATGGCCACCTCCTGTAAACTGTATTCATCATCCAAAGTGCTTGGGTTCCTGGAGATCTACTTCAGCCCATTGCTGGAATTACAGGCCAATAATTGATGCAAGACCTAAAGCACACAGACCTTCTCCATGCAGAAAGACCTGAACCACAACATAGTTCCCACAACATAGGGAACACAGGCTTGTACATGACTTTCTAATGGCTTCTACATGACATTCCCTGCCATAATGTCATGTAGAAGCCATTAATGTCATGTCATATTTCAGAGATCCAGTGTGGAGGTTCTGCCAGTTGCTTAGTTTGTCATTCTGAAATTGTGGAAATCACTACAGGATGAGTTCAGGGACCCACTGTACACACTGAAAGACATATCTTAGCTAAGACTCCATTAATAACTTGACCTCCATACACCATGACTGGTGGGCCACAGTGACAGTTTGGATTTTCTGGAATTAGTGTCAACTCAGAGTCAGTGTCCAGTAATCCTAAAAAAGTCTGATTATTTCTTTTTCTCCAGTGAACAGTAACTTTAGTAAAAGCCCATAGATCTCTTTGGGGAAGACTGAGAGAAAGACCAATGGTATAAATTTCTAGCAATATAATGGGTTCCTTCCTCCAGGGGATATGGCCTCCCCTTCATTCAAGTGATCGTGGCTTTGTAACTGTCTCAATAGAGACAGAGACAGAGAGCATTAGGTAAAAGTGAACAGAGCAAATCAGTTTTCCATTCAACAGTTTTATACACATTTTGTTTCATCTCATTGACTGAAATCAACACAATGAAATATCTCTTATCGTACATCCTTTCTGTGTTTCCTGTCTTCATTCATTCTTCTTTCCTGGCCCTTCTGAACTTTGATGCTTGATAAAGTCTTTTGAGGAACACAATTTTTAAATTTCTATGAAGTTCCATTTATTTATTTTCTGTCTTTTGTTGTTTGTGCTTTTGCTATTGTATTAGATAATCCATTGCTAAAAGATAGGCCCAATAACATTGCCCTGCATTTTCTTCTAAATATTTTTATTTTAATTTGTATCTTTAGGTCCTTACTCATTTTGAATTTGTGAATGGTGTGAGACATGGATCTTGTTTCATTTTTCCCAACACCATGCATTGAATAGACTCTTATTTCCCCATTGATTGAACTTAGCACCTTTGTTAGTTGATCATAGATGTATGGTTGTATTTCTGGAATCTCAACTCTATTTCATTGGTCTATGTGTCTATTGTTATACCAGTACCAGACTGTTTTGATAACTGTAGCTGTATGTTTTAAAATCTAAAAGTGTGGATCATTTCAACATTGACTTAGGTATTCAGGATCTCTTGTCGTAAAGTTGAGGATTGTTTTTTCCATTCTTTACAGAATGCTGTTAGAATTGTGATTGATACTGCATTGAATCTATAGACTGCTTTGAATAGTATTGACATCATAACAATATTAAGTTTCCCAGTCAAAGAACAAGGAACCAATTTCCATGTATTTAAATCTTCTTTAATGTATTTTAGCATATCACATCTTTTAGGAAGTTTTATAATTTTCATTGCCTGAATCCTTAATGCAGATTTAGTCCTTGATATTTTATTCTATTAGATGCTGTTTTAATGGAATTGTTTTCCCTAACTCCCATTTCCAATTTTTCATTGCTGGTATATAGAAACCCAACTGATTTTTGTTTGTTAATTTTGTACTGTGTAACTTTGCTAAATTTCTCTTTAGCTATACAAGTTTTTTTGTGAACTCCTTGGGACTTTGTATATATAGGATCATAACTGTGGGTTAACGCACTGGACCGCAGTCAGTTTGAACCACAAGGTTGGCAGTTCAAGCTCACCTGCTATTCCTTGGAAACCCCATAAAGGGTCGCTATGGGTCGGAACTGACTCGACGGCACTTAACAACTTAACAACATCATTTTTTCTTTTCTACTCTGGATACATTTAGTTTTTTTCTTTTCTTTTCATTGCTCTGCCTAGGGCTTCTAATACAATACTGAACAGAAGTGGTGAGAGTGGGCATCCTTACCTTGTTCTTTATTTCAGGGGTTGAGTTTTCATATATGTCCTGAATCATCATACTGATGATTTTCCCTTCTGTTCAGTTGTCTTTAGGGCTTTCTTTAGGACAAGGTGTTAAATTTTCTCAAATGCTTTTCTTACATCCATAGAGGTAATCATGCATGCACATAAGCTTTGTTTTCCTTTGGACAATGCTGAAAAAAAGACTCTCAGATCCCACAGAGCTATAGGTTTCAGCATGTAGTAATGTCAACCCTTGCCTTCAGCGGGTATAGCCCTTCCATTCTATTGTTCAGGGGAAGAAATTTTATATCCCACTGCCTGCTGTGAATTTTGCCTATGTTACTGGACTTCTGCAAAAACATCTAGTGTTCCAAACACCGCCTTGCAAAATATAGTTCCAAGTTTGAATTTGCATATGAAATAAGTAAAAATTAGATAATTCCACCTCCTGTACTCTTGAACCTTCCAATGATAGAGAATGATTCCCTGGGTCTGGTCTATATCTTTGAGACCTCAAGTTTCAAGCTCTATTATGGTCTACTGAGACCCATGAGGTTAAGGGTCACAGCCCTTTTTATAAAGTTGCCCAGACTCACAACTACCCTGTTCACCCCTAAGATACTCTACCCACAAAGGAGAAATAAAAGACACAGCCAGCAGGCTCTTGGAATGACGACATCCGCACATGAAAGGGCTTCACTTGTGATCCACAAATCTAACCACAGATGGGAAAACCTGATGCTTTCAGAAAGTTTCTTGACCTATTTTTTTAATACATTTTGGATTTTGGTAAAACTGTGATTTGAAAAGTGCAATTTGTACCCTTAATTTAAACCCTTGTGTATTTTCAAGGGAAATTTAAGTTTCAAAACATGTCTTTCTAGTTAAATAGGAGCCTGCACTGTATTTAAAGGGGAGGAGGGAAGGACTTGCTGAGCCCTTGCTGGCTGTTTCCCAGATAGATGAGGTGAAAGCTGTTGGAGAGGTAGATTGTCATCTGAGGAGGGTACAAGCAAGGTGTTGGGAGAATGGGACCTTTGGAAGGAGAAATCACACTGTACTGATTTTTGTAACTGCAAAGCACAATTAAAAACAAAACAGTATTAGTTGCTCACCCAAGTGTGTCTGACCAGAACTGCTCTCCACAGGATTTTCAATGGCTGAATTTTCAGAAATAGATCACTAGACCTTCCTTCCAATTGGCTTCTGGGTGGACTTGAACCACCAACATTTTGGTCAGCAGCCAAGAGCATGATGGTAACTAAACACTTTGAAAACATCAAATAAATAAACAAAAGTACATTCCTGGCTCAAGCAAGTCCCCAAGATAGACAAGTCTAGATAAGGACTTAATGATTAGAGTTACTTGATAATACTCACAGATTGTGTCCCAAACAGGAAAAATCAGTGTTTGACCTGGTGGGGAAAAAAAGTTCACTCTTCAATGTAGAAAAGAAAAATAATTAGTTAAACCTTGTTCAAGTCAATTGTCCAGTCTGATCAGCTCCAGCTGCAGAATCAGCAGCACTGGGTTCAGACAGAGTATCAGACCCTCCCTTCCTCTTCTAGCTCCCCTATATGTGACAAGGGCTGAAGTTCAGCTTGGATAATTCTCTTGTACTCACACACGTTAAGGTGGAGCTGTCACTGCCTCTAGGCAGTGCTGAGACAGAGCCTGTTTTTGCTAAAGGAGGGAAAGCCCAAACCTTGGGTCTGAGGTACAGGACCTAAGCAGTCTCTGGTGGTGCAAATGGGTAACACACTTGATTGCTAATCAAAAGGCTGGAGGCTTCAGTCCATCCAGAGGCATGTCAGAAGAAAGGCCTGGCTGTCAGCTTCCAAAAAATCAGCCATTGAAAACCCTGTGATGATCAGTTCTACTCTTAGGCAAATGGCACCATGAGTTGGAGTCACCTCAATGGCAACAGGATCCAGTACTTGTTGGTTCCTCTCTAGAATATGGCAAACCAGTGCACATCCCTGAGCACCAGGCAAGTCATAGCACTGAGATATGAGGGATTTCTGCATCTTGACAAAAGGCCTGCACAGCCTGGAGAGGTGGTGTAGGACTCCCTTCCTTGCCTTGGCCTCAACTAGCTGAGGTTGAAAGCCCTATTCTCTCCTCCCCTGCTCATTGGCTTCTCTCTGCATACACTTCTTACTTGTCAGTCCCTGGAGGCAGAGACTTGAGAGAATTGCAAATGGGATGTAGGGACTCAACAGGCTTGGGTTCATACACATCCAGTCAGCGTGTTGTTGTTGTTGTTGGTAAGTGCCGTTGAGTCTCATCTTTCTGCCATGGAGCTGATGGTGGATTCACACTGCTGACCTTGTGCTATGCATCCAGGAGCCATATAGAGTCTGGCAGCTGGTTATAAGCAGAAGTGATGTATGCCACTTTCATACCAGAACATTTAATTACTGCTGTGGAGCCCCCTTTCCTTATGACACAACAACCAGCAATGTTTGAGCTGGTGACTGTTCCTGCTTTTTGGGTTTCTGAATGATTATGATGAGCAGAACTCAACCCTATGTGATAGGCATATTATTTAGACTGAGTGAGAAATAAGCAAATCAGATTTGGAAGTTATTTGTTAATGCAGCAAAACCCAATATATCTTGATTGATAGAACCACCAATATAATTTCCAAGCAAGTCAATTGTCTGCACTTATGTTCCCATGTACTTTTATAGCAACTTTCTAATTCCAATTATGTTTCCCGCTACTTTTATTCCATTAAGATACTCCTTTAAGTTTATGTTATTACTGTTGGTTGGTTGTTTTTTCTCCCCTGCCAGTTTTCACCGTAGGCAGAACTGAAAGAAGAGCAACAGTCTTGTGTGTGCATCCTTCTCCACTCCTATGGCTACATCTTAACAGTAACTGACAATAATGGAAGGGTATCATTCAGATTTCAGCCTGGAACCCAGGGAAAAAACATGAAGAAAGTGTGGTATGCATTCAGAAAATAACAAAAATAATTCTATAGCACCAGTACATAAACAAGACCCTGGTGGAAAAAGACTCAAGTTTTAGTAATTATTTTTCAAAAGAGTATGTGTAGAGTAATAGGAATTATCATCATTTGTAGGAGAATTTCTTTGGTCTTAAAAATATGTATGATTTAAAACTGTTTCTTTAATGAGCCTTGGAGTATGTGCCACTCTAAGTTTTGCTATTAAACATGTTGACCATCTGTACCTCAGACTTAAAAACAGCTCTTTCTTTTAAAATTTTAATTGTTCATAAACACAAGCATAGTACATGCTCAGTGAATAAAATTTGGAAAACAGAGAAACACAAACAAAAAAGTTCTAGAATCTCCTATAATGCCATTACCAAGAAATAATCATTCAGTATTTTATTACCTGACTGTAGAGCATTTGTCATATATACACATATGTTTATATATATATTGTTGTTGTTATTGTGTGCCGTGGAGTCAGTTCCAACTCATAACGACCCTGTACAGGTTTTCCAAGGCCGCAAATCTTTATGGGAGCAGAAAGCCTCATCTTTCTCCTGTGGAACAGCTGGTGGTTTAGAACTACTGACCGTGAGATTAGCAGCCCGATTTGTAACCACTACACTACCAGAGCTCCATATATATATACAATAAAATTCTTGTGGTTTAAAGCTGCTAAAGGGAGATTCATTATGTAATGGTAGCTAACTTATACAGAAGTCAAGAGTGTTGTGTTTTTGCTTTTTATAAATTGGTAGATATTAATGTATGTTAGGAAGAATTATTTAAAGTCTAGTTACTCAATAAGATTTTCTTTGTCAGGTTTCACTTATTTAATACAAATTAATTAGGAATTATTTCAAGTAGGTAATTTATTGTACCTAATATTTTCATTTGTAGGAATTTAATGTAAACAGATGTGCATAGTAATTTATACATAAAAATGTTTATGGAAGTATTATTATACTGAAAAATTTAAATGTGCTAATGTCTAACAAATAGAGTCCTAGTGTGGCACTATGGGTTAATGCATCAGATCGCAAAGCTGTTTGAACTGCAAGGTCGGTGGTTTAAGCTCACCAGCTGCTCCTATACAGGGTCGCTATAGGTTAGAACTGACTCGACGGCCATTAACAACAACAACAATGTCTATCAATAGGGACATGTTTAAGAAAATTTGATATATTCATTTATTTAATGGACTACTGTTGTTATTGTTGTTCTTAAGTACTGTTCAGTCAGTTCCAACTCTTAAGGCCCTATATAGGGTTTCTGAGGAATAGTTGGTGGGTTTGGACTGCTGACCTTGTGGTCCACAGTCTAGTGCTGATCCTTCAGTGCCACACTAGGAGTCCTGTGATATTGTTGTCAAGTGCTGTTGAGTCCGTTCTAACCCATAGTGACCCTATATAGGGTTTCCAAGGAGTGGCTGGTGAGCTTGAACCACTGACCTTGCAGTTCAAACTGACTTTGCAGTCCAGCGCATTAACCCACAGCACTATAGCAGGCTTTGTTTACTTTGTTTTGTTTATTCTTTATTTTCCTTCTTCCTCTTTCCCTGCCCTTAATTTTTATCCTTTTTATAGCTACTTTTGATTCTTCTGTTTCTCATTTCCCCACTGGTCTGGTTTTCCTCTTGACTTTTCTTTACTGCTTTCTAACCTTTTCCTATTTTCATCTTCCTTCTCTATGGTTCTATGTTGTTTGTTGGGGTTTTTTTCTTTTTTTTTTTTCCTTTTATTTTGTCTCTTATTTTTCTCTTATGCATCACTATTTTTCTGTCACTCTTCTCTCTTTTTAGCTACTATATTCTTTTTTCTCATAGCTGTGCATTTTTGTTTCTTATTTCTCCTTTGTTATATTCTGTTTTTGCTGTTGTTTGCTTATTTATTTGTTCTATTTTGTTTCCTTGTGTGCCCTTTCCTCTTGCTCCACCTGATGGGAGACAACAACCGTGCTCATAAAGTTCACTAACAACCTTACCTCCTGTAGCTCCACCCTCTGGAAAAGAGCCAATACCACCTTCTATACCACCTGATTAATAATAGACATCAGCAAACACCAGTCAAACTCACCCTAGACTGAGCTCCTGAACAGCAAAAGGGAAATAGCACACACACTTCCATCCTTTAATCATGCCCACCAAGAGACATTTGGTGAGTTCCTAAGGATGCACCAACCTATAATCATTGATTAAATACAAATACAACAATACAACAATGTCTCTGAAACAACAGACAATTTTTAGCTCACCCAAAGAAACAAGAGAGAGTGGGTCAAATGATCAATTTTCAGAGACAGAAATATTTCTGAGGGAGAAAAAGTAATGGAACTTCCTGAGAAATAAATAGAAAGAATGATATTTAGGCACTTTTAGCAAATTGGAAGATTAAGTAAAAAAAGGAGAATACAGTAAAAATGTTAGAATTTAAGAAAATGCTACAAGAACAAACAGACTAAATAAATGCAAATTTTGAAGCAATAAAAAACCTACTAATAAATCTAGAAGATTTCAGAAATGGACAATGCATTGAAATGGCAAAGGAGTAGATTTGAAGAAATGGAAGCCAGAATTAGTGAGCATGAAGATAGTAATCTAGAAAAATATTCAGAAAAAAATTGTGAACAAATCAGAAAAACCTCTGAGACTTATGTGGAACACCAGGAAGAGGAATAATTTACAGGTGATTAGAATTCCAAAACACAAAGAGACAATAAAAAATACAGAAAAAAATTGTTGAAGACTTGCTGGAAGAAAACTCCCCTAACATCATGAAAGATGAGAAGATAAACATACAAGAAGCTGAATGAAACCCAAACAAAATAGACCTCCAAAGAAAATCAACAAGATATATTATACTCAAACTTTCCAAAACTAAACACAGGGAAAGAATTCTGAGAGAATGTCTGGAAAAATGAAAAGTGATCTACAAAGGAAAACCAATAAGGCTAAACTGTGATTTCTCAGCAGAAAACATGCAGGCAAGAAGGCAATGGAATGACATGCAAAACTCTGAAAGAATGAGTTATATACCAAGGACTTCCAGCAAGCTAGAGGACTAACAGACATACTGCATGGACCCTCTACAATGAAGATATAAGAGACCAAATAAAACAGACACAAAGATACAAGAGACCAAATAAAATGGTGCACACACTTCCATTCTCTAGCTATACACATAGAAGTCAGTTGGTGAAAGCCTAAGAACACATCCACATATATTCATCAATTAAATACAAAATTGGAACCCTAACCTTCAGAAGAAAGGTTAGAGAAATGGATTGAATGCTTGCTGGAAGGAGAAACTGTGCAGGGACAGTAAGAGAGGGAGACTGACTGACGAACGACTGGAGTGAACATCTTGAACTTTTATGACAAGGAAAGAATCCTGAGAGCAGGTCAGGAAAAATGAACTTACCTACAAAGTAGAACCAAAAAGACTAAACTCTGATTTCTCAGCAGAAACCATACAGGCAAGAAGGCAATGGTATGACATATACAAAACCCTGAAAGAAAAGCATTGTCAATCAAGAATTATATATCCAGCAAAGCTGTCCCTCAAACATGAAGATGCAATTAGAAAATTTACAGTTAAATAGAAATTAAAGAAATTTGTAATAGCAAGAAAACTTTACAAAAAATATTAAAGGATACTCTTTGGACTGAGAAGCAATTACAGCAGACCAAAACCTGAGATTAACACACATGACAACACCTTCCAGAACTCAATCCAGATATAGAAGTATTTAAAGTAAAACAAAACTACAAGACTGAATATAAAACCAGCTACCAATGTATAATGAAGTCAACTACAAAGCAAAAAGAGGGAATAGTATAGAGACAGAACTTCCAAATGGCAAGTAGATGTCAAGAAGAAACAGACTGTTCAAAGCAAGGAAATTTTTAATAAATTATAGGCTAATGTAAAAAAAAAAAAAAAAAAGGGAATGTACCTTCACATCAAAATGAAAAAGAGGAAAATCAGCAAGATTTAATAGACATTAGCATAAAAGAAAAGGAAACCCACAAACAAAATGAACTCAGCATAGAAAATTATATGGAACAAAGATACCAGCAGCATCACTAAAAATCATCCTGCAAAATGACAGCAAACAGTTCAGAGCACTCAATAATTATACTGAATGTAAATGGATTAAATATACCAGTAAAGAGAGAGAGAATAGCAGAATGAAAAAGAAAACAGGATCATTTAATATGTTGTTTACCACAGACACATCTTACACACAAAAACAGAAATAGACTGAAAATAAAAGGGTGGAAAAATTATATCAAGCTAATGGCAATCAAAAACAAACAGTAGTGGTAATTTTAATCATTTATAAAATAGGTCAATTGAATAAGAGGACATAACCATAATAAATATCTATGCCCCAGTGAAAGAGCCTCAAAATACATAAATCAAACTCAAATAGAACTGAAGAAAGAAATAGACAATGCTACAGTAATAGCAGGAGATTTCAATACACCACTTTTGATGGACAGAACAACTAGAAAGAAACTCAACAACGACACAGAAGAACTAAACAACACAATCAATAAACTTGATCTCATAGACATGTACAGAGCACTGAACCCAACAACAGAACAATATACATTCTTTTCCAGTGCACATGGAACATTCTCTAGAATAGACCATATGTTAGACCATAAAGCAAAGCTCAATAAATTGCAAAACATTAAAATACTACAAAGTATATTTCCAGATCACAATGCTAAAAAATTAGAAATCAACAATAGGAAGATCGAGAAAAGAAATCAGATAAATGGAAATTGAACAACACTTTTTGTAAAAGTTGCTGGGTAATTCAATATGGTGATGGAGGAGATAACTGAAAGGACCACGGACAATCAAAAGAACCAATAGATCAGTTTTGGAAGAAGTGCAGCCAGAGTACTCTTTGGAAGCCAGTATGGCCAGACTTCATCTCTCATACTTAGAACATAATTGTCAGGAGGGACCAATCACTGGAGACGGATATCATGTTTGGTAAGGTGGAGGGTCAGAGAAAGAGAGGAAGACCCCCAGTGGGATGGATTGGCATAGTGGCAGCATCAATGGGCTCAAATGTAGCAATGATTGTGAGGTTGGTTCAGGACTGGGTAGTGTTTTGTTCTGTTGTGCATAGGGTCACTATGAGTCAGTACTGACTCAATGACACCTTATAACAATAACAAAAATAATTCAAATTAAAAATGAAATTAAAAAAAATTCCTTGAGTCAAATGAGAACAAAAACATATGCTATCAAAGCCATTGGGACACAACAAAAGCAGTGCACAAAGGGTAATTTATTGCAATAAATGGACACATCCAAAAAAGAAGCAAGAAATAAAATCAACACATTAACAAAACTATCTTCAACAATTAGAAAAACCAGCAGCAAAGTAAGCCTACAGTCACCAAAAGAAAAGAAATAATAAATGTAAGAGCAGAAATAAATGAAATAGAAAGTAGAAAAACAATAGAAAGAATCAATAAGATAAAGTTGGTTTGTTGAAAGGATTAATGAAATCGTCAAACTATTGTCAAATCTAACAAAAAAGGAGAAGATAAAAAGAACAGGAATAAGAAATTATATGGATGCTGTCATGACAGAACCAATGAAAATAAAAACAATAATAACAATACTCTAAAGAAATGTAATCTGACAAGTTTGAAAACCTAGAAGAAATGGACAAATTCTAGAAACTGATGACTTACCTAAACTAATATAGGCTGAAGTAGAAAACTTGAGCAGGCTTATCACAAGAGAAGAAATTGATCAAATCATTAAAAACTCCCAACTAAAAAAAAGTCCAGGTACAGATGGCTTTACTGGTGAATTCTATCAAATATTCAGAGAAGATCTGACACCAATTCTGATCAAATTACTCCGTAATATAGAAAAAGATAGAAAACTCTCAAATGCGTTCTATGAAGCAAACATAACTCTGATACCAAAACTAAGTTAAAACATCATTAAGAAAGAAAATCATAGACCAATATCTTTCATGAATACAGATTATAAAAAATTCTCAGCAAAATCCTATACAATCTAACAACATATAAAAAATACAATAAATCATGACCAAGTGGGATTTATACTGGTATGCAGCAATGGCTCACTATTAGAAAATCAATCAATGTAATCCACCACATAAATAAAACAAAGGAAAAAGATCACGTTATCATATCAATTGATGCAGAGAAAGCATTTCACAAAATCCAACACCCATTCCTGATAAAAGCACTCAACAAAATAGGCATACAAGGGAAATTCCTCAACATAGTTAGGGACATATATACAAAATCAACAACCAACATCACTCTTACCATTGTAAGAAAATGAAGTTATTCCCCTTGCAAACAGGAATCATTCAAGGATGCCATTTATCACCGGTCATATTCAAGATTGTGCTGGAAGTCTTATCCAGAGGTATAAGGCAAGAAAGGGAAATTAAAGATCCAGATTAGAAAAGAAGAAGTAAAGTTCTCTCAATTTGCAGATTATATGATCCTATCCATGAAAAAATCCAAAGATTTATTTTTTCTCAGCAAGAAAATTATTGGAGCTCATTGAAAGATTCCACAAAGTGGTAGGGTACAAGATAAGCAAACAAAAATCAGTTGGATTCCTTTATAGTAGTAAAGAGAACTCTGAAAAGGAAACCAGGAAAACAATAGCTTTTATAATAGCCACCCAAAAGATGGAATATTTAGGAATAAATTAACTAGAGAAACAAACTGGCAGGGGCCATAGTAATCAAGGAATCGAAATAAAGAAATAAGACGATGGGGGACCCTGCGCACGAAAAGCTCATTGTTCTAGCAAAGCGACAATGAGTGTTTCTTTGGATGGCAAAACCACAAAGGAAAATTCTATGCAAAGACCCCTAGTTATTTTTTCTCTCTTTTTTGAATCATTCTCCGATTTATTCATGATTTTATTAGTATCCCTTTATTTGAGATTTTGACTCTCCTACACGTTAGTATATTTTTATTAAAAGTTAGAAGCCATATTTTAGCTACATTTATTCTACTTGTAATCATAGTTAGTTTTAATACTTGTATTAACAATGTTCTTAAGACTACTAGGAGACAGGATTTGCCAGTTGAATTACTACCAGCTTAGGTTTAGTGATTATAAACATTCTTCCTTGTAACCTTAGTTTAAGACAATAAAGAATCCTTAAAAGCAACTAGACCATAAATAAAGGGTACACACAGATACGTAAATAAGAAGTCTGACTTAGACGTTCTAAGATTGATGATCAGTAGAATAAGGCAGCTGTTTTTCATGGCCTTAGTTTTTCAGATGCTCTGATAAGTAATGTTTTTGTAGGCTATAAACAGATAGTGTATGGAGGGAGTTAATTGCACCTGACAACTAAGATTGATGATTTAACAAGACTTAACAGATAGAGGTTAAGAAACATATGTAAAGGTTAACTTGCTCCTCAGAGAAAATAATAAAAGCTATTTATGTAGGAACAACTATTTAACCAAGAGGTTATAAGAAAGCAGGATGTCACAAATGCTCTGATGTAATGTTTTAACTTTTTATCCCTAATGTAAACCTAAGGGTCATAAACCATGAAGAATGTGCCTCCAGAATTGACTGTATTTTTGAAGACACTGATTACTATGAAAGCAATGTTTTTTGTAACAGTATATAAGGGGGTTATAAGATTGAATAAAGAGAGAAGAAGATCTTGAATTCATCACGACCTATCGACTGTGTAATTCCTTTTCGCCAACACCACATCCCCCTTCGGAACCTTGAATAACTCTGCTGAAGCTGGTCCCCAGCAACAAACAACCTATACCAAGTAGATTCTGACTCATCGTGACTCTATATAAGGTTCCAAAGGAACAGTTGGTGAATTTGAACTGCCAACATTGTGGTTTGCGGTCCAGTGCTGATCCTACAGCACTACACCAGGAGTCCATACTTAGGAAACTATAAAACACTACTACAAGAAACCAAAAGAGACCTACAAAAACAGAAGAATATACTACGTTCATGGAAAGGAATAGTTAACATTATGAAAATGTCAACACAACAAGGCAATCTATAAATATAATGCATCCCAATCCAAATTTTAACATCATTCTTTAAAGAGATAGAAAACTAATTGCTAACCTTATATGAAAAGGAAAGAGACCTCAGAAAAGCAAAACATTACTAAAAAAGAACAAAGTAGGAGGCCTCTTACTTCCCTATCTTAAAACCTACTACACAATAGTCAAAACAGGCTAGTACTGGTACATTGAAAGACACATAGATCAATGGAACAGAACTGAGAATCCAGAATCAAATCCATACACGTATGGTCAGTTGATATTTGACAAGGTCCCAAACACATTAAAATGGGGAAGAGATAATCTCTTCAACAAATAGTTCTGGCAAAACTGAAAACCCATTTGCAGAAGAATGAAACTAGACCCATATATCACACCACATACAAAAGCAAACAACAGGGGATAAAGAGCTAATCTTAAATCCTAGAACTATAAAGATCAACAATGAAAAAAATAGAAATGTATTGGCTCTGATACGTGTCATAATATACTAGCAAACATAACTGAAAACACAAACAGCAGAAGACTAACTAGATGCCTGGGACCAACTAAAAATTAGATACGAAATATGTATCAAAATATTTCACCAAAAATAATAAGATGAGAATCCACAGATTGGAAAAAAAAAATATTGGTAATGACATATCAGACAAGGGACTAATCTCTAAAATTTAAAGAACATTTCCACACCTCAACAACAAGAAGATAAAATTATCAAATTATAAAATGGGCAGAGGACATGAACAGACACTTTACCAAAGAAGTGATACAGGTGGCCATCAAACATGAAGAAATGCTCACTATCACTAGTCATTAGAGAGACTCAAATCAAAATAACAATGAGATATCATCTCATCCCAGTATTAATAGCAAAGTTCAAAAAAGAAAAACAGAAAACAACAAATGCTGGCAAGGGTGTGGAAAGTCTGAGACCCACCTACACTGCTGATGGGACTGGAAAATAGTGCAACCACTGTGGGAAATGGTATGGCATGTCCTCACAAAGTTGGAAATAGCAATACTATTGTTGTTAAGTGCTGTTGACTCAGTTCTAACTCATAGCAACACTGCATAGAGTTTTTGAAGCTGTAGATTACTAGGAATAGTTTATGAAGAATAATGGAATCTGGAAATGCATTTTTTCCCCCAAAATAGTAATGAATCAATGTTATTATAAATAATTCTGTGCAGCACTGAACTGATAACTGCAAGGTCAGCAATTCAAACCCACTAGTTGCTCTTATGTAAACCCTATACAGGGTTATTATGAGTTGGAACTGACTCGACGGTACTTAATAACAGCAATAACCAAGGATATTCATCACTACACAACGAGCAAATAAAATTGCATTTTCAAAAAGTAATTTTACTGCTTAACTCATTTTACATTAGAATATGCTTTATTTTGTGAAAAGATATTCTTTTGATTAATGTTAATAAGGAGAAAATTTATCCCATGGTGTATCAGAGCATAACTGTGCTCTGTAAGGTTTCAATGGCTTATTGTTTTGGAAGTAGATCACCCAAGACTTTCTTCTAATAAACTCGTGGGTGGACTTGAACCTCCAACTTTTTGTTTAGCAGCTGAATACATTATCTTTTTTGTACCACTCAGGGACTCATGTGTGATATTGTTCTTGTTGTTAAGTGCTGTCATATCAGTTCAATCTCATAGTGACCCTATATAGCGTTTCCAAGGAGCAGCTGGTGGATTTGAACTGCTGACCTTGCAGTTAACAGTCAATGCTGATCCTATATCTCCACACCAGGACTCCCATATGTGACATTGTTGTTACTGTTATTAAGTGCCATCAAATCAGTTTCAACTGATAGCAACTCTGCATACGGTTTCTGAGGAGAGATTCATGGGTTTGAACTGCTGATTTTCAGTTCAAATTGACCTTGTGGTTCCACACATTAATCTGAAGCTCCATATCAAGACTTCATATGTGATATCGAATCTTCCAAAATATGTTGTAGGAGAACAAACAAGATGGAAGAGAGGGTTGAAGTGCAGTGAAGAGCTGCATCAACAACAACATAGACTACCAGACCAAGCAGGCTCAGGGATGGTGCTAGAACTCTGAACCACATATAAAGTAATATTTAGAAGGTTGGAGGGCTTACAGCTATGGGAATTTGTAGCAGAAGCAAGAAATCCATTGCTTTCTATTTCAAGATGCTCAGCTGTTCCTGGAGCTGCCATCTTGGGTGAAACCAAGCAGGGGAAGGATCAGAGAAGCCACAGACACCTGACAGAACTGCAGAGAAAAAAAGATGTGGACATTCTTTTTGTTTTTGTTTTTTTTTGGTATCTGTTCATTGGTCTCTCACTGTCTGTGCACCTCCATTCTGGGGATTAGAGAGGGTGCCTGAGCAAATAGACACCTCAAACCCATCCCCGGAGGGTTCTACTACACATGTACATAGATCTCCTCAAAATTTATAAAGACAGTTTCCACTTAAAACCAACTGGCCAGAGCCTGCCCTGAACTGTTTATAACTAGAAAAAAGGCCTGAACAGGGATTGTGGAGCAGGACAGGCAGACTAAAAAGGAAATAGGCCAAAAATTAAATCCTGAGTTATGTCACAATGACCATCAGTGGCATCTTGAAATTTCTCAGGAAGAAGAGTGAAAAGGGAAGCCCATCTCCTGATCACATCTACCTAGAGGCAATCAGAAAACATAAAATATACCAAAATACACATCCATCTAAGTATTAAGGCCACAGATAACTCCTGAATAAGCCCCCAAAACAAAAGCAGATGACCATATCAGCACATGTCCAGAAATGAGATAAAATGACTGAGGTAAATGAGCTGGAAGTAGACCTACACTCCATACTGGAAGATGGGTGGGCTTTGGAAATGCCTGAGAAGAAATTCAGAAAAATGATTATAACAATATACAATATAAAATGGAGTTGAGAAAAATAAGGAAGAAATCAGGAAAGCACTACAGGAACAATCAAATAAGATAGATACAGCATTGGTAACAATTCAAAACCTACAGAAAGAGATCCAAATGATTAATAATAAAATATCAGAAATGGACAATACATTGAAAGGGCAAAGGAGTGGAATTGAAGAGATAGAAGCCAGAACTCCGGAGCTAGAAGATAAATTTCTCAACACTACTAAGATAGAAGAGAAAACACAAAAAAGGATTAAAAAAAATCTGAAGAAGGCCTAAGATTCATGTTGGACAACATGAAGAGGAATAACTTAAGAAGTATTGGCATTCTGGAACAGGAAGAATCACACAAGCCCAGAGAGGAGATAGTCGAAGAGCTTCTGGAAGAAAATTTTCCTAACATCCTGAAAAGTGAAAAGATAAGCATTCAAGAAGCTCAACAAACCCCAGGAAGGATAGACCCTAAAAGACAATCACCAAGACATATAATAATCAAGCTCTCCAAATTCAAAGATAAGGACAGAATCTTGAAAGCAGCTAGGGAAAAGAGAAGTGTAACATACAAAGGCAAGCAAGTCAGATTAAGCTCAGAGAGCTAAACAAAAACCATGCAGGCAAGAAAGCGAATGGGGAGACATATATAAGACCCTGAAAGATAAAAACTATCATCCAAGAATCCTCTACCCAGCAAAGCTGTCAATCAAATACGATGATATAATCAAAACATTCCAGGATAAACAGAAGCCAAGGGATTTTTCCAAAGCCAACCCTGCTATGAAAAACATCCTAAAGGAAGTTCTGTGGACTGAGAATCAACAAGAACAGACAACAATTAGAGAATGATGTACGTGGCAGCATCACCCTGAACTTAATCGACAAATGGAAGAGTCAAGATCAGAATAAAATTATAAAAACAGAGGATCTGGGAGGTCAGCCTATGATCAAAACAATTTTAATGTGAAAGAAGGTAAACACAGAGGAACAGAGATCCAGGAGGTGAGAAGGTCAGGTAGATTACAGGATAAAATAGACTGTCTTAAATGGAGGGAAAAGTTAATGGAATATAAGGTAATCACAACAGTGGGTTTGGAGTTGGGGGTTTAGCTCGAGTGTTAGGAGAGCAATACAAGAAAGGGGAGGAAGTGGAAGAACAAGATAGGGGAACACTGAGACAGGTTTGCATGGCCTAAGTGGGACAGAGGTAAATAGTGATGCATACTCAACCTTGGAACAATAGGGTTCTGGGATACAGGAATCTAGGTATAGCTTGAAGGGAAGGTAAATAATACTAAAATGCTTGACTGTCTTATGAATATTAGTTTCCCTTGCCTGTTGTTGTTGTTGTTAGGTACCATAGAGTTGGTACTGACTCATAGCGGCATTATGCACAGCAGAAACACTGGCTGATCCTGGGCTAACCTCACTACTGTTGCCACGCTTGAGTCCATGGGTCTTGAGTAGTTGGGGGTCTTTCTCTTTTTCTTTGACACTCCACCATACCAAACATGATATCCTTCTCCAGAAACTGGTCCCTCCTGACAATATGTCCAAAGTGTGAGAGAAGAAGTTTGGCCATCTTGGCCTCCAAGGAGCACTCTGGCTGCACTTCTTCCAAAACGGATCTATTGGTTCTTTCAGCAGCCCATGGCACTTTCAATACTCTCCTCCAACACCGTAACTCAAAAGTACCAATTAATCTATGGTCTTACTTATTCACTGTCCAGCTTTCATATGCATATGAGGTTATTGAAAATACCATGGCTTGGGTCAGGCGCACCTTAGTCCTCAAGCTGACATCTTTGTTCTTCAACACTTTAAAAAGGTCTTGTGCAGCAGATTTGCCTAATGCAATCTATCGTTTGATTTCTTGACTGCTGCTTCCATGAGTGTTGATAGTTGATCCAAGAAGAATGAAGTCCTTGACAACTTCAATCTTTTCTCCATTGATAAGAATGTTATTTATTGGTCCAGTGGTGAGGATTTTTGTTTTCTTGACATTGAGATGTAATCCATACCAAAGGTTGTGCTCTTTGATCTTCATCAGTAAATGTTTTAAGTCCTCTTCACTTTCAGCAAGCAAGGGTGTGTCATCTGCATATCGCAGGTTGTTAATGAGTCTTCCTCCAATCCTGATGCCATGTTTTTCTCCATATAACACAGCTTCTCGGATTATTTGCTCAGCATACAGGTTGAATAAATATGGTGAAAGAATACAAACTTGTCACACACCTTTTTAATTTTAAAACATTCAGTGTTCCCATGTTCTGTTCGAATAACTGCCTCTTGGTACAGATTCCTCATGAGCACAATTAAGTGTTCTGGAATACTCATACTTCGCCAGGTTGTCCATAGCTTGTCATGATCCACACAATCGAAAGCCTTTGCATATTCAATAAAGCACAGGTAAACATCTTTCTGATATTCTCTGTTTTCAGCCAAGATCCATTGGACATCAGCAATGATATCCCTCGTTACATGGCGCTTGAATCCAGCTTGCACCTCTGGAAGTTCTCTGTCATTATATGCGTGCAGCGGTTTCTGTATTACCTTTAGTAAAACTTTACTCACAAGGGATATCAAAGAGATTGTCTGATGATTTCCGTATTCCATTGGGTCACCTCTCTTTGGAATGGGCACAAATATGGATATTTTCCAATCAGTTGGTCAGATAGTTGTCTTCCAAATTTCTTGGCAGAGAAGAGTGAGTGCCTTCTGTGCAGCCTCACTTTCCTGAAATATTTCCCTTTTTATTCCATGAATTCTTGTTCTTTGCCAATTCCTTCAAAGCACCTTGGACTTCCTCCTTATATGCTACCTCTTGAAACAGTTGAACATCAACCATTTCCTTTTGGTACAGTGATTCTGTGTATTCCTTCCATCTTCTCTTGATGCTTTCTGCATCACTCAATAATCTGCCCAGAGAATCCTTCAATAATGAATGTCAAGGCTTGGCTTTTTTCTTCAGTTCCTCCAGCTTGAGAAATGCTGAGTGTGTTTTTCAGTTTTGGTTTTCTGATTCCAGATTTTTGCACATTTTATTGTAATATTTGGCTTTATCGTCTCGAGCTGATCTTTGAAATTTCCTGTTCAGCTCTTGGACCTCCTCATTTCTTCCATTTGCTTTAGCATCCCTACACTGGAGAGCAAGTTTCAGTATCTCTTATGACATCCATTTTGACCTTTTCTTTCTTTCTTGTCTTCTTAATGACTTTTTGCTTTCTTCATGTATAATGTTCTTGATGTCATCCCACAACTCTTCTGGTCTTCTGTCTTTAGTGTTTAATGCATCAAATCTGTTCTTCAGATGATCCCTAAATTCAGGTGGGATATATTCTAGGTCATATTTTGGCTCTCATGGACTTGTTTTCATTTTCTTCACTTACAGTTTTAATTTGCATATGAGTAATTGATGGCCTGTTCTACAGTCTGCCCCTGGCCTTGTTTTCACTGATGATATGGAGCTTTTCCATTGTTTCTTTCCACAGATGTAGTCAATTTGATTTCTATATATTCCATTTGGTGAGGTCCATGTGTATAGTCATCTCTTATGCTGTCTAAAGAAAGTATTGGAAATGAACAAATCATTGATTTTGCAGAATTCTATCATGCGTTCTCCAGCATCATTTCTATCATCAAGGCCATATTTTCCAACTACTGATCCTTACTCTTTGCTCACAACCTTTGCATTCCAATCACCAGTAATGGTCAATACATCTTGATTGCATGTTTGATCGATTTCAGATTGAAGAAGTTGGTAGAATTCTTCTATTTCATCCTCACTGCCTTTAGTGATTGGTGCAGAAATTTGAACAATAGTGATATTAACTGGGCTTCCCTGTAGGCACATGGATATTATCATATCACAGACAGCATTGTACCTCATGACTGATCTGGATATGGTCTTTTTGACAATGAATGCAACACCTCATCTTCAATTTTTATTCCTGGCATAGTAAACCATGTGGTCATCAGATTCAAAATGGCCAATACCAGTCCATTTCAGCTCACTAATGCCTAAGATATTGATGTTTATGTGTTCCATTTAATTTTGACAACTTCCAATTTTCCCAGAATCATACTTCGTACATTTCATGTTCCAATTTTCAATGGATGTTTACAACTGTCTCTCTTCATTTTGAGTTGTACTGCATCAGCAAATGAAGGTCCCGCAGGCTTTTCTCCCATGGGCTTTATTCCATTAGCATCATCACGGTCAACTTTACTTTGAGGAGGCAGCTCTTCCCAGTGGCATTTTGAGTGCCTTCCAACCTGAGGGGCTTATTTACTGGCATTATATCTGACAGTGGTTTTCTACTCTTTGATCTTCAGTGACTAAATATTTTGAAGTAGTTTGTCACTCCTTTTCCCTAGTCTGTCTTCATCTGGAAGTTCATCTGAAACCTGTCCACCATGGGTGACCCTGCTGGTATTCAAAATACTGGTGGCTTAGCTTTCAGAATCACAGCAACTCACAAGCCACCAAAGTGTCAAATTGACAAATTGACAAATTGATGAGTGCCTACTATTGTAAAATAGACACTTGTGTGGGATATAAAGGAATGTTGGGGAACATGATTAGAGAGAACTTGTATGCCCGTCTTCAGCCTATAACTGATTAGAATACCTAAAAGGGGTTCTAGAACTTGTCCAGTGAAATAGGCCTCATGCAAAGCCTTTACAGAGTATAGGACCTTAGGTGGAATCCTCAGTCCCATCCAGAGACATTCCCACTAAAAAGTACAAACAGACAAGCCTGGAACAGCTACTGTGACAGAGGATACATCTTCAAAGAAAGGTCACCAGGAAAAACCCAAAACAAAAATGTCAGCATGTCTGCCTAGTATAAGAATAAGCAAGCTGTTTGCCAGGAAGACATCAAGGGTAGCAATCAAATTCCTTCAGGACAAATCCCCCTTTAAGAATGAAACTCAAAGGGAACACACAAAGAAGCATGTAAGCTTGATAGTGCTCATATTGGTCTACTGGTGAGTGGAAGAGGCAGAATAACATCAATGAAGAAATGGGCTGAGTTCAACCACAGTCTATTGACTCCCATTGACCTGGAGATGAGAGAGAGAAGAAGGGCTGGTTGGTCCAAAGTGTGGTGAGACCTGAGGATACTTGAGCCCATGGACAAGGACTAAGCCACAGAGGGCTAGAGCTGAGAGTGAAGCATCCAGCTGATATGAATTGAGGGGAGATGCACAAGAACACCCAAACTTGTAGACAGTACCCATATTGACCTAGCCTCGATGACTCAATAATCATAAATCGACTAGAGGAAGATTAAAAAAATTTTTTTTTGGGGGGGGGAGATAAAGAAAACAAGGATAAATTGTTACAATTTGAGGAACCTGACCTATACTCAGAGAGGTAGTTACTCTAAATACCAACAGAGAGGGAAGGAGTCTTCACATCAAGTATCGATGTTATCCCCTCTGTACACAAGGTAGATAGGCATGGGCAACTTAGACACTGAGGGAGTGACTGGCTTACAAGGTTTCAAGAGGGCATTTAGTTTAAGAGTATGGGGGAAAGGAAAGAGTCTCCACTGAATGGATTTCATCTTGTCTAGATGGATCTGGTGAAAAGAGATGGGAATAAAATTCTTATGATTCAATAGTGAATAATGGTTATCATGACTAATTGCGAGTGTCACAATTGTAAAGGTAGAAGTTTTGTAACAAAAACAGGGAAGTGGTTAACCTTACAGTCCAGAAACAGAGGACTCTAGGACCAACAAGGGAGAAGAGCACAAGCAGAATGCAGGTCCTTATCCAGAGAAGCAGCAACACCAGAGATGGAGGCAGAGATGTGGGCATGGAGGGGGGAGTGGCTGAGGAAGGACTCTAGATTCATGGGAAGACAGGGACTAAGAGCTGGTAGCCAGGAGGCAGACTTGCCGAATGTGCTCTTTGGAGGTGTAAATTATTATATATGCCTGAGTGTTTTGTTTTTGTTTCTGTGGGGTTTTTTTAAAGCTAATGTGGATAGAGAGAAATACTGTTAACTGATGGTACATGGAGGAGATTATAATCATTGTAATGAAACAAGGTGTATGATTTGTTGAATATAAAACTGATGAACTGCCCTGTAAACTTTCACTCAATCCACAATAAAAACCTTAAGGAAAAAAAAAATATATATATATATATATATAGTAGCAGAATAGTTATTAACTTGGGAATTTGTTAACAGTTATAAGACTAGCAAATTACAAAATTGGCAAGACTTCATCTTTCATACTTTGGACAATTTGTCAGGAAGGACCAACTGGAGAAGGACATCATTCTTGGTAGCAGATCATGGAAAATTACTGAGAACCTCAAAGAAATGGAATGACCTAATGGCAGCAACAATGGGCTAAGACATAGCATTTGTGAGGCTGGTGCAGGACTGGCCAATGTTTTTTTCTCTTCTACATTGGATCAGTATGAGTTGGAACCAACTCAGCTGCACCTAACAACAATAGCATTTTATTGTATTGTCTTTTTTAAACTGTTGTAAAAATATGGATAGCACCATATTTGCCAAATCAACATTTTCCACACATACATGTCAGTTAGATCAGTTATTTCAGTCATATTGTGCAACCATCACCAATATCCTTTACCAAATTTTCCATTTTCTAAAGCAAAACCTCAGTACTTCCTAAACAATAATTTCCTGCCTTACCCATTTTTCTCATCACTGGTAATTACTATTGAAATTTGATCTCCATGCATTAGCTAATTCTAGGTACTTCATATTATTGAGATCATACAATATTTGTCCTTTTATGACTGATTATTTCACTCAGCATATTTTCTAGTTACATCTATGTTGTGCATGCATCAGAACTTTATTTCTCTTTATGGTGCAGTAATATTCCATGGTCACTATGAGTTGGAACCAACCCCATGGTACATATAGGCTACACTTGTTTAAACATTCATCTGTTGATGGACAATTAGGCTACTTCTACCTTCTGGTTACTATGAATAGTGCTGAAATGAACTATGATGTCCATGTGTCTCCTAGCATCATTGCTTTCAAATCTAGGAATGGAATTGCTGAGTCAGATGTTTAACTTTTTGAGGAACTTCCAAACTGTTTTCTATAGTAACTGTATATATGATTTTGAATTCTCACCAGAAGTGGGTGAGGGTTCCAATTTCTCTATATTCCTGCCAACATTTGCCAAAAGCCCTAAAGAAAAGACTCATAGATCTGGCTACATATTAATTTACATTTTTATATTAAAATGCATTATTTTGTTATTATATGCTGTTGAATCAGTTTCAACATATAGCAACTTGTATATGGTTTCCAAGAGCAGCTGGTAGGTTTGAACTGTTGATCTTAAGATTAACCAGTCCAGTGTTTATCCTATAGTGCCACATCAGGGCTCAAATATCACCACAAAAAAATCAAATTATCAGTCATAAACTAGAGTGAGAGCTGGTAATGGAGCCTCTCTTTCTTTTCTCCCCATCTTATTCTCCGTATCAGAGAAACTCCCTTGCTGTTCTGGGTCCATAGCAAACTCTGTCTGTTCTGCTTATGTGTTTACATTACATGCACCCATCCAACCCCTTTTTCATATCTATTCCTACAGTGAGAACAGGAGGAAGATGGGGCCTGTAAAGAAAGCTGGACAGTGAATAAGGAAGACCGGAGAAGAACTGATGCTTTTTAGTTACGATGTTGGAGGAGAATATTGAAAGTGCCATGGGCTGCCAAAAGAACCAACAGATCTGTGTTGGAAGAAGTGCAGTCAGAGTGCTCCTTGGAGGCCAGGATGGCCAAACTTCATCTCTCATACTTGGGACATATGTCAAGAGAGGCCAGTCGCTAGAGAAAGATATCATGTTTGTTAAGGTGGAGGGTCAGAGAAAAAGAGGAAGACCCCCAGAGAGACGGATTTGCAAAGTGGTGTAGCATCAGTGGGCTCAAGCATGGCAACAATTGTGAGGTTTGCCCAGGATCAGGCAGTGTTTTGTTCTGTTTTGCATAGGGTTGCTATGAGTGGCACCAACTTGATGGCCCCTAACAACAACAACAAAGAGTTACAGCCTCAGAAACCCTATACAGGGTTGCTATGCATCAGAAGTGACTCCATAGCACATAACCACTACCACCATAACGTGAAAACTGTGTGGCAGAAAACAGGGCTTTATGCAGACTAGCAGCCATATATTGAGTTGGTGCGAGATCTGCTGCCATAACTGATACTGACTATGGAAACTGGCCTTGCTCTGTCTCTTCTCTATGTGAGTGAAGTGTTGTTCCAACTGGTGCCTGTATGTGAATTATGTCTTTCTTGGAGACCTCAGACCTTGACTCACCATAAGCCTTATGCCGTACAACTTTGCAGTGCTTTTTTATCTCTGGCATTACATTACTTAGAAAAGACTTTGCTGCCTTGGTTCATACAATTATTCACTCATTTTTTTCTGGTTACTTTAAGGAGTAACTTTTCTTCATTTAAAAAAATCCCTAGTGCCAAACTAGAGTCCTGGTGTGATGCTGTGGGATATGCACTGGACTGCTAAGCCTAAGATCTGTAGTTCAAACCCACAACCACTCATCAGAAACTCTATACAAGATTGCTATGAGTTGGAACCTACTCAATGGCATTTAACAACAACAACAGTACCCACTAAGTAGGTATCATTATTTCAAAAGGACTGTGACCAGCTCTTTTTCTCTGTTAGGAAACAAATGAGAAAATATTACAATATGTCTACCGATAAAATTTGAGTGTTTATAGGATGGAATTTATTCTAAGAATTAGTTAAGCCACTAAGGAAGCTGAGTAACTCCATTTTTGTTTTTTTAATTGTTGTTGTGTTTTGAGAATATGGTAAATAAACAGACAACAAAATTCACTAACAATTGGGGCTGGTTTAATATTGCGTGTGTAAGAACAATGCTGTATCTCTTTCACTCAAGTTTTCCATCTGCACTGAAGGACACTCTCCCATACAGCATCACAACCAATTCTCACAGTTCCTTGAAGTCGGCACCATGAGACAAGGCCCTAGACCAGTCTCTTTAAAAGTATCTTTCCAGCTTCATCTTTCCTTGATTTAGTCAGGTCCACAAAATCTGATTTTCAATGATCTTAACATGTCTGGCTGAGTTATAAGGAAAGAAAGGAAGCAAAGAAAACACAAGATAGAAAATTGAGGTTAGCACTTTACATTGTGCCTACTGCACAAACTAAGAACTAGAACATACTTTTCCAGCCTTGTTCTAGCATGTTTCTCTAGGTTTTTATGAGCTCCAAGGGAACACTGAAACTATAAGACATTTTAATTCAAGTGACTGTATTGAACTCATTTAATTCTCCTTATAAAACTGTCTGCTGTAAAATCATGTCTAATGTGAAACAGTTCTAGTTTTCTAACTAAACCACATAATAGTTCCTATTAAGATTGAACTACTGTAGTGTATGTATTATGGATTACATCTCAATGTAAAGAATACAAAAATCCTCATCACTGGACCAATAAACAACATTCTTATCAATGGAGAAAAGATTGAAATTGTCAAGGACTTCATTCTTCTTGGATCAACTTCATGGAAGCAGCAGTTAAATCAAACGACGTATTGCATTAGGCAAATCTACTGTACAAGTGTTGAAGAGCAAAGATGTCATCTTGAAGACTAAGGTGTGCCTGACCCAAGCCATGGTATTTTCAATAACCTCATATGCATGTAAAAGCTGGAAAGTAAATAAGGAAGACCGTAGAAGAATTGATACTTTTGAATTATGGTGTTGGAGGAGAATATGGAAAGTGCCATGGGCTGCCAGAAGAACCAATAGATCTGTTTTGGATGTGCAGCCAGAGTGCTCCTTTGAGGTCAAGATGGCCAAACTTTGTCTCTCATACTTCGGACAAATTGTCAGGAGGGACCAGTTTCTGGAGAATGGTATCATGTTTGGTAAGGTGGAGGGTCAGAGAAAAAGAGGAAAACCCCCAATGAAATGGATTGGCCAAGTGACAGCATTGATGGATCAAGCGTGGCAACAGTATAGGACAGTTGGCCCAGGATAAGACAGTGTTTCTTTCTGCTGTGCATAAAGTCACTATGAGTCAGTACTGACTCGATGGCTAACAACAACAACAGTAGTCTACTCACCATTTGTAACAGATAAAAATACACAAGAATGACTCAGTCATCAGAGATGAATGCATGTCTTAGTTTCTAGTGCAGCTGTAACAGAAATACCACAAGTGGATGGCTTTAATAATCAGAAATGTATTTTCTTACAGTTTAGGAGGTTAGAAGTCCAAATTCAGAGTGCTGGTTCTTGGGGAAAACTTTCTCTTTGTCAGTTCTGGGGAAAGGTCCTTGTTTCCTTTCAGCATCTGTAAGTCCAGTATTCTTTGGAGCTCTCCATTCATCTTGGCATCATTCTTTCCTTGGATCTAGGAGCTTCACTGTGCAAAGGATGCACTCCACTCATGACTCTTATATATTGGTGGTAGTAGGTCCCTCATTCTCTGATCAAGTCTCTTTCCTTTTATGGCTTATAAGATAAGAGGTATTGCATGTTGTACCCTTGGGAATCTCCCATAAATTGGATCAGGGTGGTAGGTGGATATACCACCCTTAATTCCACCCTTAATCTTTGTTATTGATTAATTACTGATCTATAACATCAAATTACATCATGGGGGATAGCTACATCTGCCAAACCACTGAGAGTTCTCGCCTAGTCAAGTTAACACAAAACCTTAACCATCACACTGTGCCTGGCCCTACATATAAAATACATTCTAAGAAGAATTCCTTTGTGCCTGTTGCTGGGGCTCAAATGATCATTAACACATAGCAGCTGCCACATCACAATTTGCCAACCCATAACTCTCTTTTATTTAATTTACATATCTGTGAGAGTTATTTAATTAAGAAAGAGTTTGATTTTCTGTTAACTGAAAACATTGCCTCTGTAGTTAAATTATTGAGAAGAATTTCCACCTTTCCTAACTAAACATTTCCCAAAGGGTTAAGACTTTAGTTTTACCTCAGTCAATTTTCTTGACCAGAAATGTCATCTGTTGTGACAGAATTCACTAAATCACCAAAACTATAATCTAAAGCTGGCTAATGTCCTGGTTGGCTGGTTTGTTTGTTATCTAGGAGCTTTCTAAGAAAGTTCATCACAATGAACTCTAACTTGGACCTCTACAATTAGAATGATGAGAGCCTTCCACATTGGAAGTGATGTCTCAGAACTCTTTTTTATTTTGTCACTATTACTAAGATTCAAACTAGAAAGTCACCGGCTGGTTGCTAATGTTAACATTTTCCACAGTTTGTTTCTAAGTGTACAGAAGTGAGCATTGCCAGGTGTCTTACTTGCCTACTGAGTTACTGTAGTTATCAAAGTGCTTTTTTTGAGCACGGCATTAAACCATCCCAAGTCAGAAATACTACAATCAGGGGGCTTAAAAGAACAGAAATTTATTTTCTCAAACTTCTGAAGGCTAAGAGTCCAAATCAGAGTCTTGGCTGTGTTGATTCCTTCTGTGAGCCTCTCTCTTAGTTCTGGGACTAATGGAGGTACTTGGAGTTTCTTGGCTTGTAGATGATTCTCACATGGCATCTGTCTTCCGGTGTGTGTTTGTGTTTATTCTCTTTATAACTCTGAAGGGATCCAGTGGACTGGCATAGTCTCAACTGATTACATTATGCAAGGTAATCTATTCTACCTAAGGCCAACTGATTTAATCACATGTAACTACTCCGTGACAGCAACTGTATTAGTGTTTGACCAAACAACTGTGAACCATAGCCTGCTCAAGTTCCAACAGAAAATTAATCATCACACCAGGTGTATACATATGCTCATTACTCTTTCCTTTAATTGAATGCTTTAAGGGAAGAACTCGAAGCCCTAACACTGTGAATGAACCTTTGCTTAATTTTGCTCCCATTGTTGTCTTCAGTTCTTCTTATCATCCTTTGACTATGAAAACTTCTGCTCAAACTGACAGAGGATTCTTGTTCAATTCTAGAATAAGTTCTCTAATATTTTCTAACCAAAATCATCTATGGGAAAATTCATACACCAACTAAATCATCAACCATAGTTGCTCCCATCTGGGGTTATAACAAACCTAATGGTAACTCACATTAGCCTCCCATTGATCAAAAGCATGTGAATCAATAAAAACAGAAAACTCATCCTTACTTAAAAAATGAAGTTCATTTGATAGATTAAATCTTTTAAATCAAAGATCCAAGTGGAAAAGGTAATAAAATAAACATTTGATGGCAAACAGATTCTCTGAATTAGAGGCCATGAAGAAGAGTTTGAAATGTTCTAGGTTGTAAATGGAGTCTTGGTGTGACACTGGTAGGTTAGCAGCACTGGACTGCTAACCATGACGTTGGTGATTAAAACTTACCGATTGCTCCTTGGAAGCCCCTTACAGGGTTACTATGAGTTGGAACCAATTCGAAGGCACTTAACAACAACAGGTTGCAAATGGGAGCTTTATATCATTGGCACCACTACTAAGGAGCTCTGGTAGCATATTGGTTACAAATCGGGCTGTGAACGTTAAGGTCAACAGTTCGAAACTACCAGCTGTTCCGCAGGAGAAAGATGAGGCTTTCTGCTCCTATGAAGATTTACAGCCTCGGAGATTCTGCACAGTGTCGCTATGAGTTGGAACTGACTCCACGGTACATAACCACCACCACCACTTAGTAGATTCCTTTCTTCAATTAATTCTCCTAGACCAGAATGGGAAGCCTTCAGTTTTCACTGGATTCTGTATACATCCAATCAGTTCTCAAGACTTGAGTTGCCATGTTTGATCTTACACTTGTGTCTATTTCCTTTAATTCCCATGGCCTCCAATTTGCTCCACTGCCCCAAAGCATTTTCTTTGGAAAAGTTCTTCCATGTTAAATATTTGACTGAATTTACTTACTATTTATTTTCAGGAATAGTCCAAAATTGAACACGTTTATTTCGGAGATACAGTGAATGCTTGCCTCCTATTCGCTAATATCCTTTTAGCAAAAGCACTTTGATGTATATAAATCAGTGCTTCTCAAAGTTTCATGTGTGTAGAATTTACCTGGGGATTAGAGATTTGGATTTGGTAAAATTTGGGAGAAGTCCTGACATTCTGTTTGGGGAACAAGGTCCCAATGCTTGACTCTTTTTATTTATTTATTTTTTAACTTCTTATTGTGAATTGAGTGAAGATTTATGAAGCACATGATCAGTTTTACATCTAACAAATCACACACTTTGTTTCATCTCAATGATTGCAATCCCCTCCATGTAACAACCGTTATCCCACCTCCTCCCTGTGCTTCCTGTTTCCACTCCACCCTCCTTTCTACCCCCTCTGAACTTTGTTCCCAGGTAAATATTGCTCTTTGTTCTTGAATGGTTGATCATCCATGGTAAATATATTCACTAACGTTGTATCCCTTTATAGCTATCCACAGTTTGGTTGAGTAGAGGTTACAAATCAGGCTGCAAACCGCAAGGTCAGCAGTTCGAAACTATCAGCTCTTCCGTGGGAGAAAGATGACGATTTCTGCTCCTATAAAGATTTACAGCCTCAGAAACCCTGTACAGGATCGCTATGAGTCAGAACCGACTCCACGGTACATAACGACCACCACCACCACCACCACAGTTTGGTTGAGTTACAAGGGTGAGATCTGTTCCAGACCTGAAGGGTGGCCAAGGGCCATAATCCCGGGGTCCTCCAGTCTCTTTCTGAACAGTAAGTTCAGTCATTTTTATGATTTTGAGTTTTGTTCCACACTGTCTCCCACTCTATTTGTGGCCTTCTAATGTGACCCTTTTCAGGACAGTTGGTAGTGACAGCTAGTCATCATCTAGTTCTTCTGGCCCCAAAGTCATGGTGACTAACATTGGTCCACTGGACTAATTGATTCCAGGCATCTTCATTTTCATCACTCCTCTTTCTTCTGAACATGGAGATACCAATAGTTGTACCTTAGATGAGTTTTCATGAGCTTTCAAGATCCCAATGAGGACCACACTTAGAGGAACAAGGTTTTAAATGATCCCAGAGCTGCTTCAACAAAATTGATAGTGGCTTGACAATGGCAGTGATTTCTGCAAGCAATAGTACACCCAGTTTTTCTTTTGTTTTCATTTTTGCCTGAAAAACTTACATCCTAGGTCCTTGCTTTAAACAGAATAGCAGATTTGATGCAACTACATGGAAATACAAAGGGAGACATGGTGTCTGGCTGCCTCAGGCATTCCTGTTAGCAGGAATTGCAGTCTTTTAGGGGGTCTTAATTTTTAATAGCTGTGCTATCAGATTTTTAGTCTTGGCATTAGGGTTAGGTGTTACAGCTTCTCATAAAGTGTTCTGATTTATAGACTCTGTTCCTTGCCATAAAATAAGGAGAAATCATAACCTTGGGGGAAAAAAGGTCCACAGTCTAGCTAATGAGATTTCAAGCTATTTGTTATTTAATAAGCATTTAATAGCATAAAATTCAGAATAACTCTAACTTGCAAAATGCACTCAACAATCTGGATACTTCAACAATTGAAAAGCAAGTTAAATGATATAATGAGTATAGCTTTCTTGCTCCAGACCTGTTCTGTTTCCTTGCTCTCCCTGGTCCTTTTCTGCCTCTGTTCACTTTTCCACTAGTTTATCATATGATTCATTAACTTTCTAGAGTTTCTCATTTATCATCTGTTTCCAACATCCTGGTAAAATCTAATAAACTTTCTAGTATTCAGCATATTTAGCTATATCTTTGCATCTACTGGGGTTTGAAAGTCATAGTAAAGGCCTCAAGAGAAAGGGAACTATCACTTTCTGAACACCTACTACGTGCCAAGTTATATGCTAATTCCATCAACTAAATCATTTCATTTAATCCTGAAGCAAAGATCTTAAAAAGTTATTTTACAGAAAGTTTAGGTTATGTGTAACTTATTATTAAGAATAAAGATATCTTCTTTTTTCAACGTATGAAAGTGCTATTAAATTTTATATTTTTGAATGAACAATGTAGCCATATGGTACAAATTTAAAAGATACTAAAAAGTGAAAAATAAATCTCACCCCATCTCTATTACTTGCATTGAGTCTATTCCTGGAGGCAACTATTGTTACCAGTTTCTTTTTTGAATTTATTAAACTTTTTATTGTGATTTGAGTGAAAGTTTACAGAGTAAATTGGTTTTCCATTCAACAGTTCATACACATTTTGTATTGTGACATTAATTACAGTTCCTATATTGTAACAGTACTCTTTCCATTTCCTTCTGTGTTTACCATTTCCGTTTGTCATTCTTTCTAACCCATTCTTGCCTTCTGTTTTATTCTTGGGCAAATTCTGCCCTTTCAATCTCATATAGTTGACTGATCTAATGAGTGCAAACCTCCCTGTGTTGCTGTTCACCTCATTGGCCTATCTATTATTTGGTTGAAAGTTGAACAGTGGAGTTGAGTTCAGCTTGAGACCGTAAGGACCTTTACTAAGAACCATAGTCACCAGTGTGGTGCTGTAGCATAAGCCTTCTGCCTCAAGGTTGGTTTGAATTGCAAGGGTGGTGGTACAAACTCACCAGCCATTCCTGAGAAACCCTATACAGGGTTGCTATGAGTCAGACCCAACTCAAAAGCACTTAAAAACAACAACAACAGTCACAGGGCTCCACCAGTTTCTATCAGATCAGTAAACCTGTTTTTTTGTGTTTTGTTTAAGTTTTGTTCCACATATTTCTATCACTCCATCTAGGACCGTCTCCTTGATCTCTTTCAGAGTGGTCAATAGTGGTAGCTGGGTACTATCTAGTTCTGGTCTCAGGGTTGTGGAGATTGAGGTTCCCATCCTCCAATAGTCCTCTGAGATAATTGTTTTCATGTATTTTTTATTTTCTTCACTTTTCTTTACTCCAGAAGGGGGAGAGACCAATAGTTACATCTTAGATGTCTGCTCACAGATTTTAAGAACTCTGTTGCTACTCATCAAAGTATGAAGCAATACAACATCTTTGTGAACTCTATTATGTCAATTGACCTTAATGCTCTCTCTACTCTAATACTGAGCTCTTTAGCTGAGTGACTCATTCTTTCAGGAGCTTTTGTTATGGCTAAGTAGTTTACATAACTTTGGCCCCTGTTTGTTCTATTAGTTACATATGTATATTTGCAGCATATACAAATTCATGAGGGAGCTTCAAAAAGTTCATGGAACGTGGAATTATAAGATAATGGAATTTTTCCACCAAATTTTTGAAGCTCCCTCATATATAAAACATCACCTGCCAAGCCTATCATGAGTTTGCTTATCCATACCTGTTTATCTTGCCTGTCTGCCTATGCATGCACTTGTAGATTAATGGTTTTTACTACTGGTAATGCGCGTAGTGGTTACGAATCAGGCTGCGAACTGCAAGGTCAGCAGTTCGAAACTACAAGCTGTTCTGCGGGAGAAAGATGAGGCTTTCT
>NW_006408781.1:1237378-1238798 GCF_000296735.1 Chrysochloris asiatica
GTCACAACAGAACCAAACGAAATCAAAAAGATAATAACAGAATACTACGAAGAGCTGTACTCCAACAAATTTGAAAATTTGGATGAGATGGATACATTTCTAGAAAAACACAACCTACCTAAACTTACTCAGACTTAACTAGAAAATTTGAACAAACCCATAACAAAGGAAGAAATTGACCCAGTCATCAAAAAACTCCCGACTAACAAAAGCCTAGGCCCAGATGGCGTTACGGCAGAGTTCTACCAAATATTCAGAGAAGAACTGTCACCAGTTCTACTCAAATTATTCCAGAATATAGAAGAGGATGGAAAATTCCCTAATACTTTCTATGAAGCAAGCATAACCATCATACCAAAACCAGGAAAGGACATCACTAAGAAAGAAAATTACAGACCAATATCCCTCATGAACATAGACGTAAAAATTCTCAACAAAATCCTAGCCAACAGAATCCAACAATACATCAAAAAAAATAATACATCATGACCAAGTTGGTTTCATAAAAGGGATGCAAGGATGGTTCAACATTAGAAAAACAATCAACGCCATCCACCATATACATAAGAAAAAAGAGAAGAACCACATGATCATATCGATTGATGCAGAAAAAGCATTTTACAAAATCCAACATCCATCCATTCCTGATAAAAACATTCAACAAAGTAAGAATTGAAGGGAAATTCCTCAACATAATCAAAAGCATATATTCAAAACCAAGAGCCTACATCACACTCAATGGAGAGAAACTGAAAGCCTTCCCCCTGCGAACAGGAACCAGACAAGGATGCCCTCTGTCACCGCTCCTATTCAATATTGTGCTGGAAGTTTTAGCTAGAGCTATATGGCATGATAAAGAAATTAAAGGCATCCGAATTGGCAGAGGAAGTAAAACTCTCCCTATTTGCAGACGATATGATCCTATACTTAGAAAATCCTAAAGACTCCGTAAAAAAAACTTAGACCTTGTGAAAAGATTCAGCAAAGTGGCAGGGTATAAGATTAACATACAAAAATCAATTGGATTTCTCTACAGCAACAGCAATAGCAATGAAAAGGACATTAGGAAAGCAATACCATTTACCATAGCCACACAAAGGATGAAATACTTAGGAATAAACATAACTAGAGAAACAAAGGACTTATACAAAGAAAATTACAAAGCACTACTACAGGAAACCAAAAGAGACCTATAGAAGTGGAAGAACATACCATGTTCCTGGATAGGAAGACTCAATATCGTGAAAATGTCAATACTACCGAGAGCAATTTACACATACAATGCAATCCCAATCCAGATTCCAACAACATTCTTCAAAGAGATGGAAAAGACAATTAGTAATTTCATATGGAAAGGAAAGAGACCTAGGATAAGCAAAGCACTGCTTAAAAGGAAGAACAAGGTTGGAGGTTTCTCACT